>NC_081861.1:4673712-4906277 GCF_963259705.1 Myotis daubentonii | reverse complement strand
TGATCGGCTGCCTCCTGCCACACCCACATCAGGGATTGAGCCCGCAACCGAGGCATGTGCCCTGACCGGGAATGGGACCGTGACCTCCTGGTTCATAGGTAAATGCTCAACCACTGAGCCATGCCAGCTGGGCAAACTTCTTTAATAAATGGTTTATCCTCATCAGTCTTTTTTATATTACATATTATTTACTTCTTGGCAGTTCATATTACTCTCTCCAAAATTCTTGTGCTTTTCTGGTCTTATACTAGTAAGTCTGTGGGGCTACAGGACAAAGGTGATACCCTGGCCACACAGCAGAAAATGGAACATTTGACACAGAACATTCACTTTTTTCTTTATTTTTAAATCCTTACCTGAGGATATGTTTATTGATTTTAGAGAGAGGAAAGAGAGAGAACATATTTAAAGTCTAAGAAAATTTAAACACAATATGGACACTAGTCAAATTTTGATGGACTAATGAATACACACACACACACACACACACACACACAAATATGTGTATCCATGTATGGGTATGTGTGGGAGAGTACAAGAGGTTGACCAACTTTGAATTTTGTCACTTTGGACACTAACAAACTAACAAAGCCTCAACTTCTACTATTCTCACCATCATTTTAAAAATTAAAAAATTATTTTCACATAAAAAAATAGGAAGGACATAATCTTAGTATATAGCCAGTCATCCTGTAGAGCTCCAGAGAAGGAAGCAAGAATGGGTGTGAAGATGTGAAAGATTGAACAGGAAGGAGAGAAGGCAAGGAAACGTCTACTTTTCTAGGTCATGTAGGATGGGACATCTCCTGAAGGATAAGGAAATAAACTTGGGGGTTCTGGTAAAACTTTGGGAGCTCTTTTGAGGGAAGTAGGGAACAAAGGTGTTTTTTCATGGTGTTAAGGCCCAGGACCACCTGTGATCCCTTCTTGGCTTAAGAAATTGATGTGACTGCACCTCACTTGTTGTTGGTGATGAGTTAGGGGGAAGTGGGAGCTAGCACAGAAACCCCAGGCTATTTGTGAAGGCCTGGAAAACTCCGATTTCAAGCCCTGGCCGGTTTGGCTCAGTAGATAAGAGCACTGGTCTGCAGACTGAAGGGGTCCTGGGTTTGATTACGGTCAAGGGCACATGCCTGGGTTGTGGGCTAGGTCCCAAGTGGGGGGTGTACAGGAGGCAGCCGGTCAATGATTCTCTCTCATCATTGATGTTTCTATCTCTCTCTTCCTCTCCCTTCCTCTCCAAAATCAATATATATATTTTAAGCCAAGAAAATGAAATACTTCTTTATTTTTAAAAATATATTTTATTGATTTTTTTTTTACAGAGAGGAAGGGAGAGGGATAGAGAGTTAGAAACATCGATGAGAGAGAAACATCGATCAGCTGCCTCCTGCACGCCCCCTACTGGGGATGTGCTCGCAACCAAGGTACATGCCCTTGACCGGAATCGAACCCGGGACCCTTCAGTCCGCAGGCCGATGCTCTATCCACTGAGCCAAACCAGTCAGGGTGAAATACTTCTTTATATATGATTTTTAGAGAGGGGGAAAGAGAGAAACATCATTGATCAGCTGCCTCCTGCACATCCTATGCAAGGGATTGAGCCCACAACCCTGGCATGTGCCCTGACTGGGAATTGATCTCTTGACCTCTTGGTTTCTGGGTGGACTCTCAACTACTGAGCCACACTGGCTGGGCTGAAATACTTCTTTTGCAAAGATTCCTAGGAAAGCTTGTCCTAACTCTAAGAACCGGCCCATGGGGAAGTCAACAGTCTTTGGTAAGGGGCATGGTGGTGGCAGTAGCATCTCCCCATCCTCAGTTCTCATCTGTGGCATGAAGTTGAACCTGGGCTTATCTGCGAGTCAGAAACTCTGGTTGTTATTGCTGAGGGCGCCGAGACGAGATAAAGTCTGTCCATCTCTCCTGGTTCTCACCCAGGGCTGCATTTTTTTTTTTAAATGGTGAAATAGGCATTCACAAGTTATTATTACTGGAAAACTGCATATGATGTAACAGTGCATCATATGCAGAAGTGAAAAAGTATGGTCCAAAATTATATGTTAGGTCTGATCATATCATTGAATCGATACCCCTTCCCTGGGAACTGACCTTTAAGCCACTTCACAAACAACATTCCCTTTCGCTGAGACCACATTCCACTTGCTAAGACCACATTCCACTTGCTAAGACCATTATCTCTCCTCTTGGGACCTTCCCAGGATCCAGACCCGCATAGAGGATTCTCTGCCCAGAAAAGCCTGCCTTTTCTTTTAAAATCTCTGACTCCCTGGCCCTGGGTGCTGGCGCCATTTTGGGGCTCAGCCCATCTGGTGTCCAGATGACCTAATAAATTTATAATCCCTCACCACTTTGGCCCTGTGCATTCCTCCTTTGGTGACCCTAACAATATGTACAAGTGAACCCAATTCTATATAAATATATTTATGTAAATGGAAACTTAGAAATGTATAAATGTAAAGTACAGAAATGAGAATTATTGCTAGGATATTGGGTTTATGTCTGCCATTTATTTCTACAACAGAGTTTCTTCTTTTCTGAAACACTTGCCAGCAGTGTGGATGCCTTTTCTAGTGGTAAGAGAAAGTACTATTTCTGAAATGAAAGTAAAAGATATAGGAACCATGTGTGTGTCCTCTGGGTGAGGATCACGTGGGGCACACTGATGGACTGATGGGGACCTTTTGATGGTTCCTCCAAGGGCGTGCCCCCAGTAGCTACTTCCGGCTTAGCACAGCTGGTCTAGTGCACGGGTTCTCAGAATCCACTGGAGGGTCTGTTAAAACATAGGCTAAGGAGCCCATCCCCACAGTGGGTCTGGTGTTAGGGTCTCAGAATTTGCATTTCTAAAAAGTTCCCAGTGTTGTGGATGCTTCTAACTACTACAATTTCAGAACCACTGGCCTAGTATCTGGATCTGCAAATGGAGGAGCCCACCTGTAGCCCAGAAGGTGTGAGAGGCCAGCCCTAGCCGGTAGCTCGTTTAGTTAGAGCATCAACCCCATACACCAAGGTTGCGGGTTCGATCACTGGTCAGGGCAAATACAAGAAGCAACCAATGAATGCATACATAAGTGGAACACCAACTTGATGTTTCTTTTCCTCTCTCTTTCTCTCTAAAATAAATCAATTAAATTATATATAAATTATATATATATATACATATATATATCTTAAAGGTGCGCAAGGCTCTGCACCTTACAGCTTGGTAGCTGCGGATGGCTCACCCCTCCAAGCCTTTAGTTTCCAGCATTTCTGACAACACAGGACACAGAAAAATTGTGGGATGTAATGTGGAGTTCACTAGGGCGGACTTACAAAGCCTAGGTCAAGTAGAAATGGAATTCTGGAAATGTAAAAGATGAAATTCTAGAAATGATAACTGATAAGAGATGGCAGTTTAGACCTCAGATTGATTCCTGATTCAAAGAAGAAAGGCAAGTACCACAGCAGTGGGCAGGTTTCCAGCAAACCCCCAGCAGGCAGCCTCCTTCCCAGAAGCCTTTGACGTGGTGACATGTAGATGGGGGTGGGTTGAGGGAATGCGAGCTTCTTGGTATTTCTGGAGCAACGTTGTCACCGAGATGAACCTCTGATGAAGTGGCAAGCCACATGGAGGAACAGGATGAGCCTGTAATATGGGAAAGAAAGGCGTGCTTTGTTAGCGTTGAAAATCCTAAAATCCTGAGAAAAGGCTCCAGAGGGCAAGTTGACCGTGATCCCACTGATTGCAGATGGGACAATTAGAGCATCAACAAGGATTATAATTGCAATGGCTTGAAACACATTAAAATAAACATGTTTACAATCCACAAGTTCAGGATGATACAAATAAAGATAGCTCATCGGTCAACTTGGAGAAGATGATGGAGAAACAACTCTTTATATTGAAAAGTGGTAAATACAGGGAAAAATCATGCGTTTATTCTGTTTTTCTTGTATAAGCCAAAGAGTTGGGAAGGAGAAGTTCTCCTTTATAAAAATACTAGAGGCCCGGTGCACGGATGCGTGCACATTGAAAGGAAATTAATTAGAAGAATTAGGAATGAAATTGAGTATATTTTTTACATGTTTATTGACTATTTGTCTTCCTTTTTGTGAGCTTTCCATTCATATCTTTTGTCTATTTTCTAGTCACTTTTTGTCTTTCCTTATTGATTTATAAATTAAAGAAGTTAGCCCTTTCTTTTGGGTTCTGGACCCAATTCCACTGTGAGGGCGGGCTTCCCTACACATCCAACAAGCCTTTTTCTGACACAAGCTGGGTGTCCTACAAGTGAGCTCAATTCTGACATGACCTAACCAGAAACAGCATCAGATTCTACAGGTTGAGGGCTCAGACCCAGACTGCCCCCACAACTTCATTCTTTTTGTTGTTAATCCTCACCTAAGGATACTAGGTATTTTCCCATTGATTTTTAGAGTAAAAGTGAGGAGAGAGAGAGAGACACATGGATTGGTTGCCTCCTACATGCACGCACCCCGATCAGGGCTGGGGATCGAGCCTGCAACCAAGATAGGTGCCCTTGACCCTTCAGTCCTGGGGCTGACACTCTATCCACTGAGCCAAACCGGCTAGTTCCCAGTCAACTTCAGACCCCAGTCTCAAGGCCAGGTTACTAACTGTATTTCTGTCTGACTTGGCATAACTAGGATGTTCCCACAACCCCAACTTGGGTTTAATTTCCTCAAGTGGGTCAAAGAACTGAGAGAAACATTTACTTACTAAATCACTGCTTTATTATGAAAGGATATGACTCAGGAACAGCCAGATGGAAGAGATGCTTAGGGCAAGGTTTGGGCAAAGGGTACAGAGCGATCTTCTATGCTCTCCCCAAATCTCCTCGTGTTCACCAAAAGAAGCTCTCCAAACCCCATCCTTTTTTTCTTTTCTTTTTTAAGCGGCCTTCATTACAGAGGCATGGCTGATTAAATCATGGTCTTGGGTCATTGAACTCAAGCTCCAGCCCCTCTCCCTTTCCCAGGGGCCAGGGGGTGGCACTGAAAGTCCTAATCCTCTAATCACTTGGTTGGTTTCTCTGGCAACCAGCCCCAATCCTTAGGTGCTTTGCAAAGTAACATCATTAACATAACAAGAGACACCTTTATCACTCCCAGCACTTAGGAAATTCCAAGGGTTTGGGGAGCCTAGATCCAGGAACTGTAGACAAAAACAAAATATAAATATAAATCACAATCTCACACCCTTTGTCTTTCATGTGTTGCAAATATTTCCCCCAGTTTATCTTTTGTCTGTTGATTTTGTTTTGGGTATATTGTTTGGGATTTTTCAACTATATCTTTTATATGTTAAACTATGCATTTTGCTCTGAGATTGTATCTTATGCATTTTGGTAGGTAATGTTTTCATAACAAAAATTGTTCAATATTTCTACTCTAGATGTACTGAAAATTTTGGCTTATTTATACATTGATGCAAGAGTTGCTTAGGAGAACACACACAAAAAGAGCTGCTTAAGAGAGAGTAAACTTTTCTTTCAAAGATATTGGAGTTTTGTGATTTATTTATTTATTTATTTATTTATTTACATCCAAGTTCATTCTATTTTGGCCACAGAATGTAATGCGGATTCATTCTTCTTTTTGGAATTTATTGACATTTTCTTTGTGGCCTAACATGAGTATCAAGGATTATTAATGCTCCATAGTTACTGACTAAAAAATGTATTCATGGGTATAAGAGCATAAACTTGCTAGAGCTTTATTAATTATACTGTTTTTGCTGTGACTGCTAGATCTATCCTAGGCTGACAAAGGTAAGTCTGCTGCTTCTGTTTCCATGATTCATTTGTTGCATTTCCTGGAGGTTATACTTTTTGCATCTTGCCACTCTAGTATTTACTACATTCAGGCTTATGACCGTTACAGCGTTATTGTAAACTGTTCCCTTCAGCACCGGAAGTGCTTGTGGAGTCATTCTGGATCTCCAGTGCTACATTTTGAACAATGCCATACTTTCCTTTCTGGCCATGTTTTCAGTTAGTGCTTATTTATTTGTTGTTTTTCTTTCTTTAAAAAATATATTTTTGTTGATTTCAGAGAGGAAGGGAGAGGGAGAGAGAGAGAGAGATATATAAACATCAATGATGAGAGAGAATCATTGATCAGCTGCCTCCCATACGCCCCTCACATTGGGGATGGAGCCTGCAACCCGGGAATGTGCTTGTTAGGTCTGATCAAATAATTGAATTGATATCCCTCTCCCGGAAACTGGCTTTTCAGGCCATTTCACTATGGACATTCCCTTTGCTGAGACCACATTTCACTTGTGGCAACCACATTCCATTATCTCCCCTCAGTGTATGCACAGGGAATTCTCCACCCAGAAAAAGCCTGCCAAAAATCCTTTAAAAGCCACTGACTGCTGCCATTGGGTGCTGGAGCCATCCAGGCTCAGCCACCTGATGTGCAGATGATCAAATAAATTCGTAATCCCTCACCATTCTGGCCTTGTGCATTCCTCCTTCAGCGACCTAACAGTGCCCTGACCAGGAATCGAACTGTAACCTCCTGGTTCACAGGTAGATGCTTAACCACTGAGCAACACCCTTTCATATCACTTCCTGAAGAGAAGCTTTGATCACGGCCATCAAATATGGGTGCCTCTGTTGGCATGAGTTGTTAGGCTCTTTCCATGTAGGGTTACCTTCTGCTCACACATCAACTTCTGATCTCTCAGCTGTGGCCAAGGGGCAGGAAGGTTCTCAACCTGCATGGAAAGAGCCATTGTAATCTGGACCACCAGCATCAAATGGGGACCCCTCCCCCTAGGGAGCAACAGAATTGGCAGCCATTTCAAAGCTTCTGTAATTTGGTATAGACCTTGTGCAGGAAAGAGTAGAGCACACTTGAGACTTGTCCTTAGGCCTGCAAGTTTGGCCCTTGGTTATTGTTATGGACTGAATCATGTGTCCTGTCCCCCCGTCCCCCCGTCCCCCTGTACCCCAAATGTATATGTTAAAGCCCTAATCCCCCAAAGTAACTATATTTGAAGATGAGGCCTTTAAGAAGGAAATTAAGATTAAATAAGGTCATAAAGGTGGGGCCCTAATCCAATAGGACTGGTGTCCTTATATGAAGAGTCCAGAGATCTCTTTCTCCTTGCAGACACAGAGGGAAGGCCATGTGAGGGCATAGTGAGAAGGTGGCACCTTGATTTTGGACTTCTGGCCTCCAGAACTATAAGAAATACATTTCTGTTTTTTAAGCCACCCAGTCTGTGGGATTGTATATGGCAGCCTCAGCTAATACAGCTGGCATCTGGGAACTCAGATCCGGGGAGGGTTTCCACGGCTCTCTAAATGATGAGTGGCTCACTACCTAAACTATACAAACACTGGTTTATGCTGAACACCTGCTTTCCTTCTGGGGATCTGGGACTTTGGTATATGCTAGCCTATGTGACTGGCCCCTGATAAAAATCTTGGGTTCTTCGGCTCAGGTGAGTTTCCCTGTAGACAATATTTCCAATGTGTTGTTACAGTGTATTGTTAGAGGAATTAAGCATGTCCTGTGTGATTCCCCTGGGAGAGGAGTCATGGGAGCTTATTCCTGGTTCCCTCCAAAGTTCACCTGTGGGCCTTTCCCCTTGGGGATTGTGCTTTATGTCCTTCCACTGTCATAAATCATAGCCGTAAGAATGACTACATGGATTCCTGGAGTATTATGCCATTATTCTCAAAGCCCCTCCATTCATTGCTTTACTGCTTGTATTGCTGCCAGCAACGTGGGGCAGAATCCTTGCCTTAATCACCACTGTATTCCCAGTGCCCGGCACAGAATAGGCTCCCAGTAAATGTCTGCTGAGTCCTTTTTCTGACTTAAAATTTATTCTCCAGTGGTTTTGGAAGTCAGGAGTCTGAAATCAAGGTGTTGGCAGGGCTGTTCTCCCTCTGAAGACTCTAGGGAAGAAAGGATCCTTTCCGGCCTTGTGGATGCAAAGGGGCCACATGCTAACGTCACTAACTCAGGGAAGGCCTGCCTGTTGGCCTTCCAAACTCAGAGACCTAAAGTAACCACAAAGGATGGTCTGAAATTAAAACCTTTAATTTAAAAGCAGTTTATAGTGGGTAGTCATGTCCTAGGTGGCTATCTTCCCTGACAAAGACCAACTTGGATCTTTACTGAGCCTATTGTATTTTTGCATCTAGATAACATACCTGTGGAATGTCATAGTAACTTGTAACTTCCCTTTTTCCAGACCCCTCAGGACACAACCAAGGGCCAGGGCACCAGGACAGAGACACATCCCCTCATTCTTATTGTTATCTTGTTAATTGTTGACTGTTAACTATCCTGTACCCACTTATGTAAAAGAAGTATGTGTCAGGGGCAATAGGGAGTGAAGACCTGGTTGGGGGGGGCTGGGAGAGGGGGGGCAAGGGGGGAAATAGGAGATATCTATAATACTATCAACAATAAAAAATATTTCAAAAAAGAAGTATGTGTCTATCATTTTACTTTTTTATCCAATCCCAGAGATTTCCCCACTTTGCTTTCTCCCACCTCCCTAATCTATCACCAATAGATTTCATGTAACCCACTTACATCTCCTCCTTTTATTGTAATGTATAAAAACAAGGTGAAAACCCGCCATTCTCTGGAGCATTATCCCAATATGTTGAGATTCTGCTTCCTGGCAATTGTCGACAGCTTGGCTCAAAGAAACTCACAAAAATTCTTTACAGGTTTGAATGTTTTCATACATTAACAGCCTCTTCTAGCTTCAGGTGGTTGGTGGTCCATAGCTTTCAGATGCATCACTCTAATTTCTTCCTCCATAGTCACATGGCATTCTCCCTGTGTGTGTCTATTTCTTCTCATAAGGACACTAGTGAGTGGATTTAGGGCCAACCCTAATCTGGTATGACTTCATCTTAACTTACATCTTAAAGACATGATTTCCAAACGAGGTCACATTCACAGGTACCAGGGGTTAAGACTTGAATACTTTCTTAATGAAAGATGATATGGAACCTAGTATACCTTGTACCACACCACAAATAAGCAATCAGGACCCCTGCTCTGGGTTCTGAGCGAGGGGAGCCCATGCTTTGGTTTACCTTTCCTAAAGTGGTCTATAGTCCCCTCTAGCGGCTGGGACTGGCTAGGGCCATAAGTACCATTTGAGTGAGGCATCCTGAGTCTGGACCAGGACCTAATTGGGCCCTGATCCCCACTTTTCCTTTTTAGAGGAGTTTCTCTTACCTTCTACCCCATGTATGGGGCCAGACAGTTCCCCTGATGAACTCTGGTACTTATACCTATGGGGCTATTCCAGGGCTCTCTGGCCAGCTCCAAGGGGTGTGACCTAGCAAATGGTTCGCTTCTGCTGGCTAATGTGGCTTTCTTTCACAGGATCACATGAGACTGGGCCATCAGTATGGTGGTGGCATGCTGATTTTGAGTGATTCATTCATGTCGTTCACAGGCCATGTTCAAAGCCCTGGGTCTGAACAGGCCACTGCCAACCTTTGGGCTTGAGCTGCCCTCGTAGGCCCGTGTGTCAGCTCTCACATGTCAGTGTTCCAACTGTGGGGCTACCTCCTGTCTAGAGCACCCAATGGTGGGCAGAAGGCTCAGTGTCTCCCTTTGCCAAATAAGGTCACATTCACAGGTATCAGGGGTTAAGATTGAATAATTTCCTAATGAAAGGAAATTATTCAAGTTTTGCCACTGGCCACCCGGCTGGCATGGCTCAGTGGTTGAGAGTCGACTCATGAACCAGGAGGTCATGATTCCAGTCAGGGCACATGCCCAGGTTGCAGGCTTGATCCTCAGTAGGGGGTGTGCAGGAAGCAGCCAATCAATTATTTTCTCTCTCCCTCTCCCTTCCTCTCTGAAATCAATAAAAAAAAATATATTTTTAAAAAGTCTTGCCAAACCGGTGTGGCTCAGTGGATGGAGCGTCAGCCTACGGACTGAAGGGTCCCGGGTTCGAGTCCGGTCAAGGGCATGTACCTTGGTTGTGGGCATGTACCTCGGTTGCGGGCACGTGCCCAGTGGGAGGTGTGCAGGAGGCAGCTGGTTGATGTTTCTCTCTCATCTATGTTTCTAGCTCTCTATTCCTCTCCCTTCCTCTCTGTAAAAAATCAATAAAAATATATTTTAAAAAAAAAGTCTTGCCCCTGGCACCCAGGGCAAATTATTCCCTCCACAGGCTGTCCACCGGGTATTAGGCCATGTCTACCTCCTCTAAGGACTTTTGAGACTATAGCCCCCCAACTCCAATGCAGTCTCTTGGCTCATCAATATGGGGGGTATCATGCTTCTGCAGGTCAGTCTCAAGACATGCCAGATAGGAATGGACATTCTTTGCACAAATGGGACTTCTCTTCTCATTCTGCCAGAGCCCCTTGCTTTCCTCCCAACTGCTGATGGTGTGTGGAAAGCAAGGGCACAGTCAAGCTTGCATCCTAGGAATGCAGGGATTATTGTTTAAAGAGTTCAAGAGAAGAGCCAGTTAGAGGGTGTGTTTTTCTACATTTAGTCTATAAACTTCCAGACAGTAAATTTAACATGACCAGAAAATGAAGCCTTGTTCACATTTTCTTGCTTACTCTGCATCATGTTTGCTTTTGTGGTCCTTATCAACAAAGCATCGTCACAATTTCTGAAGGAGGAGGCATCATTGGAATCCAGTGTTTATGGGCAGCCCAACGAATGGTGCAGTGACTGTCACAGGTAAGACATAACCAGCATTAAAGAAATGGCATTAGGGAAATACAGAGGCCAGAAAATTTTTATTTTCTCAGTATAAACAGGTTCTAAAGAGCCATGGCATTGCGAGTAAGAAAGGTGTTGCTACCCTCTTGTGGTGGGAGATGAAGTTAGCCAAGAATGTCACATCTGACAATGAAGAACATCAAGAATATAAGGAGATGGTTCCTGGACCTGAACAGGAAGAGTTGGAGCCTGGACACTGTGAGGATTCCTCAGGTGCATTAATTAGACAATAAACAAGTAAGGAGGTCCTTCTTCTTTGCACTTTGTTCTAAATCATCAATAAATCACAATAACCCGGTCCTCGTGGCTCAGTGGTTGAGCATCAACCTATAAACCAGGAGGTCAGGGTTTGATTCCTGGTCAAGGCACATGCCCAGGGTTGTGAGCTCAATCCTCAGTGTGGGGCGTGCAGGAGGCAGCCGATCAATGATTCTTTCTCATCATTGATGTTTCTATCTCTGTCCCTCTCCCTTCCTCTGAAATCAATAATAAGAAAAACATCACAGTAGCTCATATGGACCCATGATTTTGTAATAGATTTTTATTCAAATTATTTATATAGTCACAGGTCTTGTGAAAAAATATTTGTCTAGGGCCCCACACACCTTAGGGGCAGTGTGGTAGGCAGCCTCCAAGGTCGTCCCCCATCGCCCCCCTTCCCCCGCCCCGCCTGCTAGTGTTCATGCCCCTGTGTAATCCTCTCCCTTTGGGTGTGGCCTGGATTTATGGACTCATTTCTAACAAAGAGAATACGGTAGGAAGGATGGGATATCATCTCTGAGGTTAGTTTATAAAAAGATTGCAGCTTCCATCTTAGGTGTGCTCTTTCTCCCTTCTTGGTTCTCTCCCCCTTTTCCCTCCCTCGGTTGGAGCCCAGCCAGGGTAACGAAGTCCAGGCTGTCCTGTTAGAAAAACCATATGGAAAAGCGAGGCCGTGGAGGATGAAAGGACACATGGAGGGGAGCTGAAGCACTTCAGCCAGCAGTCAGCATCAACCACCAACCATGTGAGTGGGCCTTCTTGGCAGTGGACCCTGCGGCCCCAGATGCAAATTCCTGACAAACCCTGAGCCACAACTATCCAAGCCAGCTGCACCCAGATTCTAGACCAATAGAAACTGTGAGATAATACATGTTTGTGGTTTTAAGCCATTCCAAGAAAAAAATGTTAGATAAAATGTCTCTAAGACCAATGATTAAACCTATTTCCCCAAAGACGTCAGTGAATACTATATCTGATTTATAAAAATGGGTGACAAAATGGATGAATAATTTTTTCATGAAGAAAAAATATTGAGATATATAATAATCCTAAGACATAGCATACATAATATACCAAGAATATTAAGAGGGCTCAGTAAGTCTGGAGTAGGTTCTAAACATATATTTATATTTAAATATATTTTTATTGATTTCAGAGAGGAAGGGAGAGGGAGAGAGAAATAGAAACATCAATGATGAGAGAGAATCATTGATCAGCTGCCTCCTGCATGCCCCCGACTGAGGATGGAGCCCGCAACCAGGGCATGTGCCGGAATCGAACTCAGGACTCTTCAGTCCCTAGGCTGATGCTCTATCCACTGAGCCAAACTGGATAGGGCTAAATATCTATATTTTAAGAATACTTTCTGGGTACGTCTGATGTACATTGAGAATCACTGGCGTAGAAGATGCTAGATTTATTTATTTATTTTATTTTTATTTTTTGAAGGTGCTAGATTTAAATAAAAGGAGTAAAGTTGTGACTGCTAATTCTTTTTTATTTATCATTTTTTTATTGATTTCAGAGAGGAAGGGAGAGGGAGAGAGAAAGAAACATCAATGATGAGAGAGAATCATAGATCAGCTGCCTCCTGCACACCCCCTACTGGGGGTCCAGCCTGCAACTCGGACATGTGCCCTGACTGGGAAAGGAACCATGACCTCCTTGTTCCTGGGCCTATGCTCAACCACTGAGTCATGCCCGCCGGGCACTGATAATTCTTTGCTGCTGTTGTCTTAGATCCATGGTCGGCAAACTGCGGCTCTTTGGCCCCTTGAGTGTGGCTCTTCCTAAGCCTTAGGAGTACCCTAATTAAGTTAATAACAATGTACCTACCTATATAGTTTAAGTTTAAAAAGTTTGGCTCTCAAAAGAAATTTCAATCGTTGTACTGTTGATATTTGGCTCTGTTGACTAATGAGTTTGCCGACCACTGTCTTAGATCATCAGGCAAAATACCACCAAGACTGTCAAATATTGGAAAACTCAATGAAAATGTTTTATAAGAGTTTTGGTCAGTTTTTCCTCTGAGTTTTGACATTTTTATGAAAAGCAAAGGGTACAAATCTCCAGGGGATTCTCATAAAGCATGCACTTTCTAAGATGTTTATGTTAGCATTTTAACCATACAAATGTAACCTAAGGAAAGCAGAGGATCTCTCCTGATTGGCCAGCTCTTCCCATGCAATTCATCAATAGTAACACGTCAAATAAGCTGAATTATTTCTAGCATTTTTTAATAGGGCAAAAGAAGAGATCTTTGTGAAGGACCCTGTTTGAAATCTCAATGATAGTTTTAGGTGCAAAAGAGATCCTGAAAATTGAATTTTATATTATTGTTTTTCAATATTTAAGTCCGATTTGGGCACTTGATAAAGATAGGATCACAGGTGTCTGAGAAACAATACTGGGCACCTTTTGTTTGTTTGTTTTGTTAATCCTCATCCTAGGATACTTGTTCCATTGATTTCTAAAGACAGTGGCAAGGAGGGAGGGAGGGGGAGAGAGAGAGAGAAACATCTATGTGAGAGACACACAGCCACTGGCCACCTCCCACATATGCACGGACCGGGGAGGGATGAACCCGAAACCCAGGTACATCTCTTTGACTGGGACTCAAACCCTCCATCCTTCAGTGCGGGAACCAACGCTTTAACCACTTAGCCACACTGGCCAGGGCAATGTAAGTAAAGCGACTATAAAACATAAAAAGGAACATAGGAAGCAATACTATTGTAAAAAACAAATGAGAAAGCTGTGTAGCTTTGTTCTTTTTACTTTTTCCTTCAAAAATCAATAACAATAAAGTCCATATAAAGCACAGAAAATTATTCTAGAGAAAGTCTTCACTATCTAGGCAGATTAGATTGAAAGGAAAAATAACAGTTCATGTTGTGGGCTAAGGCAATAGACGGTACACCACCAAGGAGATGAGCACACAAGCCCATCAAAATTGAACAAACTATGATAGCAACACAGCTTCATTCAAAACTCAGGTATTAACCCTGGCCATGTAGGTCAGTTGGTTTGGGCATTGTCCTGATATGCCAATGTTTCGGGTTCCATCCCATCAGGGCACATACAAGAATGAATCAACCAATGAATGCATAAATAAGTGGAACAAAAAAATCTCTCTCTCTCTCTAAAATCAATAAAAACATATTTTTTTAAAGTTCACAAAATTATGCTTAGTAATCAGTATTTCTGTTTCCTACCTGACATAGAAATGATCTGGGCATCTAATGAATCCATTAATTAACTCAATCTAACATCAGTCTAAGTCAGGGGTGGGCAAACTTTTTGACTCGAGGGCCACAATGGGTTCTTAAACTGGACCGGAGGGCCGGAAAAAAAGCATGGATGGAGTGTTTGTGTGAACTAATATAAATTCAAAGTAAACATCATTACATAAAAGGGTACGGTCTTTTTTTTTTTAGTTTTATTCATTTCAAACGGGCTGGATCTGGCCCATGGGCTGTAGTTTGCCCACGGCTGGAAGTTCTCAGTTACTTAAAGATCTTAGAAATGTATAATATATATATATATATATATATATATATATATATATATATATATATATATATATATGTTTATCCTCACCTGAGGATATTTTCCCATTGATTTTTTTTAAGAGAGAGTGGAAAGTAAGGGGAGAGACAGAGACACAGAAAGAGAAATATTGATGTGAGAGAGATATGTCAATTGGTTGCCTCCCGCATGAGGCCAACCAGGGCTGAGGAATTGAGCCTGCAACCGAGGTAAGTGGCCTTGACCAGAATCGAATCCAGAACCCTTCAGTCCGTGGGCTAATGTTCTATCTACTGAGCCAAACAGGCTAGGGCTTAAAATATGTTTTTATTTATTTCAGAGCAAGGAAGGGAGATAGAGAGAAGGATAGAAACATTAATGGGGATTGTGCCCACTACCCTGGCATGAGTCCTGACCAAGAATCAAACCATGACCTCCTGGTGCATGGGTCTATGCTCAACCACTGAGCAACACCAGCTGGGCCTTGGAAATTATCTTCAAGCAGACGTACTACAAAATTCAATTGCTGTTGAAATAATTTATCAGAATAATGATTCATTTGAGTCAAACAGAAATATATATTTTTCATATCTTAAACAATACATTGGAGTAACAGCTGCTTATTTGATCAGTAAACCTGTATAAATTTAGGGGGGGAGAACCCCCAAGTACTGTAGAATAAAATGCACATTTGTATTATACTTAACATTGATAATCAGATAAAGCATAATTGTTTTAATTAAACCAGTTAGTAAACTGGTTTCATTTGCAAAGATTTACCTTAATTATGTCAACCTGGATTTTGTAAGTCTCTAAGTTAGTTTATGAAAGAAGAATTTTTTTCAAGTCTACCACACATCCATGTCCTCATTTTCTTGGAATTTTAGGAATATTTGATTTGTATAAGTGCTTAATTCTTTGTATATGCCAATCAGAACAGAGCTTTTTTAATTTAAGAGACTTCACAAAATAATTTGTTGATGCCTTCCGGAGACAGGAAAACGTTATGCACACACATAATATTGAATGAATGACAGACACATAGACTCAGAGCACTTAAAACTTCAATTCTACAGAGGCAAGAGCTGCAAGAGGTACAGATTAACAAACCAGATGCTCTGTGGTATCTTGCCCATCCATCCATCCATCCATCCATCCATCCATCCATCCATCCATCTATTCATTCATTCACTCACAGAGCTCCATTCATTTATTCACAGAGCTCACTAAATGGTCAGATCATAAACCAAAATCCCAATCATTGCTGCCACAGATGGGAAATAACTTGGCTACAAACAAACCAAAAACGAACATTTAATACACAGCTGAACAGGCAGCGTGGTCTGGCCTTGGCTGTCCATTTTCCCTTATTTGATCCACGTGAGGAGCAGGGTGGTGATATGCAGTAAAAATGTCTTTTTCCTGCACTTCGGTTATTGACTGCTGCTGGGAAAACCCTTGTAAAACTCCACACTTAATCTCTCTGCACTCCTGCTAAGAACTTGTGGCTCCCTCCCTCCTGTTACCATGTGAATCCAGCTGGTTATTTCCTCAGCTCCCACGCCAGCCCATCATCTGTCTGAATATGCACTGAGGCCATGGCCCTTACCGCGTGTCAAACAAGCAAGGCCAGGAGTGACGTCTGCTCTGAGTGTGCGTCACTGGATGGGTTTCAGGGATCACTGAAGGCAGAGGTTTTGCGTGTTTGTCTTTTTTATACATTTTTATTGATTTCAGAGAGGAAGGGAGAGATAGAAACATCCATGATGAGAATCATTGGTCAGCTGTCTCCTGCACGCCCCTCACTGGGGATGGAGCCCACAACCAGGGCACGTGCCCTGACTGGGAATCGAACCATGACCTCCTGGGCGGTTTTGCCTGTTTTGTTCATGATTATATCCTCCTGACAGTGCCTGGCACAGTGTAGAGACTCAGTCAATACGTCAGAAGAATAAATGAAATGACTGCCGAACCCTCAGCTGAGTCTGGAGGAAATGGAGGCAGAGTGGTGAGGCGACTGGCTCAGGACCGTGGGTTGAGTAATGGAGGAACCAGGATTTTACCTGGGTCCCCAGTTATGCACCAAGCGGCATATTTGTTTATCTTCACAGCGCCTTTCCTGGCACCGCCCAGAGCCGTTTCAAGGAAGCGTTCACTGGGCAGCTGTCAGCCTCTCAGGGTGGAGCTCAGCTTTGGAGCACATGGTGACTGAGCTGGGCAGAGGTACAGAGCTGGGCATTTCCTTCCAACAGGGCTGTGCTCTGACTGGCAATGCCTGCTCCAGAGCTGACCACTGGGCCACTGAGACTTCATGGGGCCTGCATTGCAGTTCAGCTGTCCCACACTTGGAGTAATACACACTGGGATGTGGACCCTATGTAGAATTGGCACCATAAGGGCATTGCTGGTAAAATAACAGATGCTCAGATTCAAGGTCAGGAGTGAGGGTCCTAAAGGTTGGATTGGAGCAAAAGGGCAGTGATCACAGTGGAGAGAATCTCAAAATTCAAGGTCAGATCAGAAGACAATAGCTGGTAGAATATCATACAGAGGCCCTGGTTTGAGAATTGACCAGTGGTACACTGATAGGAAATAATTACCTAAGGCCCTGAGCAGACAGGCTTCTGATGAAGTAAACACACAGATTCCAAGTCAGACAAAGGACATGGAACAGTTAATGGAGGCCTGGAATTGAGGCAAGACTTGAGTGGCATTGGTGGCAGAATGGTTAAGAGTTCCAGATCTGATGTTAAACCAGAGGCACAGTGATGATGGATGAATTAACAGAGGCCCAAATTTGACCAATAAGATTATTTTTATGATATGCTCATTATTTATTGAAGATGATTGTATTTATGTATTTATTTTTTAAAGTTTTTAAAATTGGATTTGAGAGAGAGGGAGAGGGAGAGAGAGGGAGAGAGAGAGAGAAACATCAGTCATCAGCTGCCTCCTGCATGCCCCCTACTGGGAATCAAGCCTATACTGCAGACATGTGCCCTGACCGGGAATTGAACCAGCAACCTTTCAGTGCACAGGATGACGCCCAACCAACTGAGCCACACCAGCCAGGGCTGAAGATGATTTCAAAGCAGGATGTCAATCAACTCTGCCACCTCTGAATTTTACAATGAGAAAACCTCTAAAGTCATGTATAACAACATGCATAATCAGCCATCTTGAATCCAGACTCAATAAAGAACATGAAGAGTGTGAAGGAAAGAAAGTGTTAAAGAACAGTGAAGCCCTCCCAAATGATCTTGCCCATCCCTGACTTTCGATGGAACCCAGCATCCTTTTGGTGTTGCGAGCTGTGCAGAAGTTAACAGGGCAGGCCCAAACTGCTGTCCTTGGAAAGGTCTGCCTCAAGGTGAGCCCTTGGCTGGCATTTGGAAACTTCGACTTCAGAATGGGCCTCACTCCTCTACCTATTCCTATAAGCGCTGTGGTTTAAGCTGAACACCTGCTTCCCTCTGGGAGTCTGGAAGTTGTATATGTACCAGGAAGAGGTTGCCTAGGTGACCAGCCACCAATAGAAACCCTGCATGCTGAGTCTCTAAGGAACTTCTCTGCTGTCCCCATCTCATCACCATTTACCTTAGGGTCTCTGAGATGGAAGCACAGTAAGTCCTCAAAGTCATCAATAGGTTCTATACGTTAAGCAAAGCGACATATAACAAAACCAATTTTACCACAGGCTAATTGATATCAACAAGAGTTAAGTTTCTATGGCATCTTATCCACATTATCACAAAACGACATTGAACAAAATAACGTTATTCAAGGACCTGCTTCTGGCTACAAGTAACCACACAGTGAAATAACAGTGGCTGGAACAAACAGGAGGTTCTTTTCCTCCCTCAGCAAGGCTGCCGGTGTTAGCTCAGCAGCTCAACAATGTTGGCCCAGGTTGGTGTCTCTGTGACTCTGTGGACTGACCCTGAGGTCTCAAGATGGTGTCACGCTTCCCACTGATGCTTCTGGACATGGCAGCCTATAGAGGTGGAGGGAAGGGAGCAGCTGGACCAAGAGCCTCTGACATTTCTGGCAACTTTGACATTTCCTGATGACTCAGGTTGTTGACAAGGGATTTGGGTTATCTATCCCCCCGTCTATCTCCCAAGCTTTCTCTTCTCACTCAGTGCTCCCCTCAAATACTGAACATCACTTGGTGGCCTCTGAGTAGCTCCGGGACTTGACTTGGGGCCCTGGGTGGGCATGAGAGGAGCTATGGGTGGTTTGTGGTTCCTCTGGGGGTAGAGAGAAGCCCCATGTCCTCCACTCCTAGCAGAAGCCACTAGCTCAGCCTTAGGGTCCATGGTTGCTCCTGCCCTGGCATGCACTCCAAGCCCTCAACACCTTTACTCCCTGCTTCTGGACAACAACCCGATGCACAGACAGGTGTGGGGCCCAGGCAGTGGCTGCCCTGGGGCAGGGATGGGGGAACCTGGGCGTCCCTGAGGCAGCAGAGTCCAGCAGACTCATAGGATTAAACCCTGGGGTAAAAGCCAACATTTGCCACCTCAACTTCTCCAGTACCCCTAGCGCAGCTCCCCGTCATGCTTGCCTCAACTACTGCAGGGTCTCTTGACTGACCCTCCTGCTTTTACCCTTGCCGTCTGTTCTCTTCACGGCACCCAGAGGGATCCTCTGCTCAAAACCTTCTGGTGAGCCCTAGCCAGTTTGGCTCAGCGGATAGAGCATCGGGCTGCGGACTGAAAGATACCAGGTTTGATTCCTGGTCAGGGCACATGCCTGGGTTGCGGGTTCCATCTCCAGTGGGGGTTGTGCAGGAGGCAGCCAATCAATGATTCTCTCATCATTGATGTTTCTATCTCCCTCTTCCTCTCTGAAATCAGTAAATATGTTTTTTTAAAAAGTTCTCAAGGTTTATGGCATCTATGAAAACTTTATTAAAAAAAAAAAAGTCCGGTGACTCATGCCTCACTCAGACAAAAGCCCAAGTTCTCCTCATGGCCCACAAAGCCCACCAGGATCAGGCTGGGCCAACCTCATTACTTCCCACACCAGCCTCTGCAACCACCCTTCGGGCACGTTCCAGCCTCAGTGCCTTTGCACTGCTTTTTTCTGTCTGGAATGCTGTTCTCCCCCAGGTACCATGGCTCCCTCTCTCACTTTATTCAGATCTTTGTTGATATTTCACAGTCAGGAATGTCTTCCTGGATTACGACACCCAAGGGCCCAACCTTCTACTCCTGCAACGCTATCTCCTGTCCTCGTTTTATTTTTCCTCGCGATGCCCACTTTCAGCTGGCCTATTATAGATTTCTGTTATCTACCTGCTTCCACTAGAAAGCGAGCGCAGGAGGGCAGGGATTTGTCAGTTTAGGCCACAGCTTACCCCGAGCCTAGAACAGTTCCTGACCCACAGTACACATTTAGTAATGTCAATGCATGACTGTAAAACCCTCAAAGTGGTGCCTCTGACAAGGCAGATAGTCAGTAAATGGTTGTTGAATGAGAAAATAAATCAGCACATGCATGAATGAATGAATAAGTGAACCCCATCCCATTTTGATCCCAGAGCTGCCCTCTCCCCTCTCCCGCCCCCAGCCGCCCTGGGAACCAGCCATGGGCATGAACACAGGAACTTTATTTACAAACACAAGGCTGGAGATGGGCTGGGTGGGAAGGTGGGCATGGCAGGGCCAGGAGGCTCCTACTTCTGCTCCCGCCGCCAGACGATGACCATGCCGCTGGCGTCACTGGAAGCCAGCAGGCTCTCGTCGCAGTTGAAGCTGACGTCCAGCACAGGGGCACTGTGGCCCTGCAGCTTGTTCACTGCAGCCTTGGCTGCCCGCTCCACGTCGAAGAAGTGCACGCACATATCCTCGCTGCCCGTCACTGCGCAGGTGGGAAGGAGAGGCCCTCAGCAGGTGTTGCAGGAGGTGGTGTGACCCAGGGGGAAGTCTCTGAGGTCCCAGCATGCCTGGGGGGTAGGGGGACTCATTCCTAGATGACCCTTTTGGTTCTACATCTAGAGACTGAGGTCTCTCAGCTCTCTGGGAGGTCCATGCCTCATGCCGTGAGGTTTCTGAGCTGGTTGGGGCTCTGTGTTCAAAGTGGAAGGCTGGTAGGGTGGGAGAGGTCTCAGGATGTCATGATGTCTGAGCCAGATCAGCACCAGCCTGGTGTCTGCTTGTCCCCGGCCACCCAGACACCCAACCCTATGGGACTCACCCACACAGGCGCCCTGGCGGAAGGACATGAGGGGGCAGAAGATGCTGCGCACAGGGTGTGAGCTCTGCTCAATGGGGAAGCTTCTCTTCAGCTGCAGGGTCCCCTCGTTGTCCACCACCCTGAGGGAGAATGAGAGCAGGTCAGGTGCAGCCTCAGGCCCCGAGGGGGGATGCGTGCTGTGCTAGTCCGTGTCCCTGTCCCTGCACTGAGTTCTTTCAAGGTTCATGAAATCCAGTCCTGAGACGACTGTGTCAACCTGGAAAGCATGGCTGGTGTGGGGTTTAGTGACCGTTTGGACACTCTATCCAGTGGTTCTCAACCTTCCTAATGCCGCGGCCCTTTAATACAGTTCCTCATGTTGTGGCGACCCCCAACCATAATATTATTTTCGTTGCTACTTCATAACTGTAATGTTGCTACTGTGATGAATCATCATGTAAATATCTGATAGGATGTATTTTCATTGTTCGCGGCCCACAGGTTGAGAACCGCTGAGAGAGCCTCTGCACTGTAATTCACTAGTTACTCTTCCCAAGGGTCTCTAAGCGCTCTGGCGCTCAGATGGGCACAGAGAAGAAATGGCTGACTACACTATGGCACCCGTGTACTGTGCACACCACACGGCTGTTCAAAGGAAGGAACCAAAGCTACTGCAGGTGGTCCATAGGCATCGTTTAGTGAGAAAAGAGAGACGTGGGAAAGGGTGCAGAAGGAACCCACATCCATAAAACAATGACCCTCCTTTGTGGGTGTGTGCGCACAGAGGACTATGGGAGAGGGAACAAAGTGTGGAATGGAACATTCAAAGTTGTTAACATGCTCAACTGTGGCAGGCAGTGGCCAAGATGGCAGAAATGAGGAAGAGAGAAGGCAGAGGATGGGGGAAAGAGAGCAAAAAACTTAAGAGTATGCTTAAATTAAAAGTTTCAAAGGAGAAGACAAATAAAATAGTAAAATGGCAAGCATCCTGTCAGGCAGTGGTCTTCAGACATAGCTGGATAATACTCGGAGAACTTTTTAACATACCAATGCCCAGCTTGCTCCAGAGCTTCTGAAATCCTTGACCCCATCCGCCTGGCATGGCTCAGTGGTTGAGCATCAACCTATGAACCAGGAGGTCACTGGTTCAATTCCCAGTCAGGTCAGGGCACATGCCTGGGTTGTGGGCTCAATCCCCAGTATGGGGCGTGCAGGAGGCAGTTGATCAGTGATTCTCTCTCATCATTGATGTTTCTATCTCTCTCTCCTTTCCTTTCTGAAATCAATAAAAATATACAAAAAAGAAAAAAGAAATCCCTGGCCTGGAGTGGGGCCTGGCCATGACTTTTTAAAAATATATTATTTTTATTGATTTCAGGATGGAAGAGAGAGCGAGCGATAGATTAATGAGAGAGAATCACTGATCAGCTGCCTCCTGCACTGACCCTACTGGGGACTGAGCCCACAACCTGGGCATGTGTCCTGACCGGGAATCGAACTGTGACCTCTTGGTTCCTAGGTTGACACTCAACCACTGAGCCACACCAGCTGGGCCTGGCCATGACTTTTGAAGCCCTTCAGGTCATTCTCACATGTGGTCCAGGCTAAGTACTGCATTTGAGTAACATGATATATGTGAGGACAATAAACCTCCCTCCTCAAAAAAAAAAAAGGAAAATGGGTCACTGCTCTATGGGGCTCTAGTCCATGTTATGCCTGTTTGCTCATCTATAAAATTGACATGATAACAGCACCCACCTCACAGAGCTGTTATGAGGACTAAAGGAGGTGATATGCATGAGGTGCTTTGAATAGGACCTGGCTCCAGTAACTGCTACCTAACTGCTAGCTACTGCCATTACTTTTTTTTTTTTAACACATTTTTATTGATTTCAGAGAGAGCGGAAGGGAGAGGTAGAGAAACATCAATGAGAGAGAATCTTTAACCAGCTGCCTCCTGCACGCCCCCTAGTGGGGATCGAGCCTGCGACCCGCGCATGTGCCCTTGATCAGAATTGAACCCAGGACCCTTCAGTCCACAGACCGACGCCCTATCCACTGAGCCAAACTGGCCAGGGCTGCCATTACTTTTTACTGCTACTACTGAGGTCATCATAATATGAAGATGAGGAGAAGGGGAAAGGGGAGGAGGAGACTGGACCTCCTCATTCAGTGAAGTAAGCTGGAGGAGGGAGGAGGCCGGAGGAGGGAGACCCACCTGTAGAGCAGCAGCTTGTTGAGGCAAGCATTTATGAGCAGCGAGGGGTCCCGGGCCTCGCGGCTGACCCAGGAGCGGGCAGAGATGCTCGTCACAGGGCTGCCCTCATGTACCACCAGGCGCTTGGCTTTGGTCAGCTTCCCTGCGACAATGGAGGGGAGAGGAGGCAAAAGTAAGGGCGAGGACTGCGTACCAGGAGGGCGGGAGTGCGAACACTCGAATGTGGGCCTGGGGCCTGCCTACCTGTGGCCATGTCGAAGAGGAAGGAGAAAACACTGCCTCGGTCATCCCCTGCCCAGAGCAGCCGGCCAGGGGCATCAAAGGACAGGGCCAGGACACGGCCTGTCAGTTTGCTGGAACCACCCTTCACCTTCTTGCCCGTGGAGATGTTGACGACATGCAGGTTTTGCTTGGCATTCCCCACCTATGGATGAGACCCACAAACCATCATCCTGTTCCCAGCCGGTCCCTCCTTGAGTCTGACCACTGTGGGGCTGCTATTAATGGGACCCGCTTCTCTCTGCTAGAGTCTGATTCCAGTAGGGCCGTGGTGGGTAGACTAGAGGTGACCCAGGCCCATAATCCTCCTGAGCCAGCCCTTCTGATAATCTGACCAGAGGACACAGTGCGGCAGTGACTACAGGGGTCACAGGGCCATCCTAGGCCCACGGTAAGAGCTCCCTTGCTGGTCCTTCCTGGAGCCTGATCCCACTGGGGCGGGGGCTGCTTCTACATCTAAAAGGATCCTGGAGACAGGCTCACTCAGCCAGTTCCCTCTCTACTCCCTCTCAGGGCCAAGCCAGACTTCATTTCCTTCCCCCACTGCCCACCCTCTGACTCTCTATCCTAGGGTCGGCCCACAATGGAGCTTCCACTGAGACGAGATGAGGTTTCCATCTAGTCATCCTGCTCCACAAGAAGCAGCCCCTGCAGGAAATGGAAGGCCTACTGCTGATGGGACCAAAGGGGTGGCAGACCCCATGACCCTACCCCCTGACTGGTCACCCCTGGTGTCTACCACAGTGAGGCCATCCCAAACCAAGAACTGCATGTCCCTATTCTGGCTGGATTCCGTCTGAATCTGACCACCAGGGGACTATGGCGATGGACTAGAGGGGATCCCCCCACATTAATGCCCTAGAACAGCTCTCCTGGCCCAGCACCCCGCCCTCGGCGATGGCGCCCTGGAGCCTGACCACAGTGAGGTTGTTGTTGACCGGCTGGAAGGTGCAGCAGAGGAGTTCAGCGCCATCGGGGTCAGGGATCTCCCGGATGCAGCGGCCGTCGTCAGAGGCCCAGATGCGCATGGTAGCATCGAGTGAGGTGGACACAAGGATGTCATTGGAGAGGGACCAGGCAAAATCGGAGACACCACGGGTGTGGCCCCGCAGCACACGGAGCACGGTGGGTGGAGCGGGCACCAGTTGACACAGGGAGATGCTGCCATCGAGTGAACAGCAGGCCAGGCGGTGCCGGTCGTCATTGGCGAAGCGCACCCTTGGCACTGCAATGCCAAGGAGCCACTGGTAGGAGTCAACACACTCACCAGGCACTTTTGTTTATAAAAGGTTTTGCCAGACCAGTGTGGCTCAGTGGTTGAGCATAGACCTATGAACCAGGAGGTCACGGTTCGATTCCGGTCAGGGTCACGTGCCTGGGTTGTGGGCTTGATCCCCAGTAGGGGGTGTGTACAATTTGGTTAAGATATATATTTTTTCTTTTTAAAATATATTTTATTGATTTCAGAGAGGAAGGAAGAGGGAGAGAGAGATAGAATCAGTGGTGAGAGTGAATCACTGATTGGCTGCCTCCTGCACATCCCCTACTGGGGATCGAGCCCACAACCCAGGCATGTGCCCCTGACCGGATGCTCTGTCCACTGAGCCAAACCAGCTGGGGCTAAAAATATATCTTTTTTAAGAAGGTTCTGACGTGTGAGCTGAGGGGCAGGAACCCACCGCACCAGGCACAGTGGCTGCAGCAAAGGGCTTTCCTTGACTGACAAAGGGGGTTGGAACCCCGGAAAGACTTCTGCTGAAAGTCCCGTGCATCTTAGCAGGTGCGTAATGGACTGCAAGACTTCTGCAACCTGAAAAGGCCTCCACATCTCAGCAAGCACTTTGCAATTACCAGGTCTTAGCAGTTTGCAAGACTCCCTCTGACCTCTGCAAAGGAATTTTTCTGCAGCAGAGGCTTTGGACTTGTTCAAGTGACTCACGACCCCAGAAGCCTTCTGCAAAGGGCTCTTTTACACTGCTGAGCCCCCTCTTTAAAAAAACATTTTTTTCTTTTGTTAATCCTCACCCGAGGATATTTTTCCATTGATTTTTAGAGAGCATGGAAGGGAGGGGGAGAGACAGAGAGAGAAACATCGATGTGAGAGAGACACATCGAATGGTTGTCTTCCACACAGCCCTGACCAGGGACTGGTTGTGGGCCCCGACCAGGGATCGGTTGCCTCCCGCAAGCTCCCCAACCAGGCCGGGATGGAGACTGCAACTGAGGTGTGTGCCCTTGACCGGAATTGAACGCAGGACCTTTCAGTCCACAGGCTGACACTTTATCCACTGAGCCAAACTGGCTAGGGCTGCTGAGCCCCTTTAGGGTAGACAAAATACCCAATATTTTGCAGGCCACTTTGCAGAGGGCTTTTAGGTTTGTGAAAGGTTTTAAGGGTTGGCAATTCCTCCTTCGGAGGTGGGCCAGACTGCATTCCAGAAAAGGATTCAATGGGTGGTTGTGACAGTTTGGGCAAATTCATGGTGATGGGACCTGCCATCTACTGGCTCACCTGCCTCGTCCACGTGCTGGTCAAAAACATGGTACATGCCCGCAAAGGCGTAGTTCTCACTCAGCGATGTGTCCCCAGCCATGGCTCGACTTGCTTCTGCTGCTGATGTGGGGACCACACTGCCAGGGGGCCTGGGCCCCAACCGAGGGAGGAGGTGAGAGGAGATAGGTTCTGGCATTCAGCCTGCCATTGCCCCATGGCTCCTTTCCTTCTCACAAGCCCTCAGCCCTGCTCTGTCCCTGATGCATACCTGTCCTCATAGACGGCACGATTCATCTGTGCCTGCAGCTGGTAGGAACCTCGGCTGACGGAACGGCGGTGTCCACGGGCCCCCAGGGCCCGAGGATCATCCTCGAAGTCCTGCAGAGAGGATCAGGGTGGGTCATCTTATAAACAGCCCTCAAGAACCTGTGAGGTCTAGAGCCTTCAAAGTATACCCAGAACCAGATCCCTTCCCACCCCGTCCCCTGCCACCACCTTCACCTACCTGTACTATGGTGGCCTCTGCACTAGTTACCCTGCTCCCACCCTTGCCCCGCTCAGGAGATACTCAATAAATGGTCTCTGAACAAAGAATGGCCACCTCCCAGGAAACCACTCAGCTCAGTGTCTTGCTTCACTCAAGTCTCAGATCAACCTTCACCCCCTCAGAGAGGCCTTCTCTCATCATCCCCATCAAAAATAGCTTCCTGCTTGGCCGCTATGGCGTGGCTCAGTGGTTGAGCATCGATCTATGAACCAGGAGGTCATGGTTCCATTCCCAGTCAGGGCACATGCCCGGGTTGCGGGCTGGATCCCCAGTGTGGGGCACGCAGGAGGCAGTCAATCAACGAATCTCTCTCATCATTGATATTTCTCCCCCTCTCCTTTCCTTTCTGAAGTCAATTAAAAATATATATATCTATAATAATAAAAGGGTAATATGCTAATTAGACCGGACATCTTCTGGACGTCATTCTGGACATCGTTCCTGACGAAGCCGGGGCCTGGGGGAAGCCAGCCTGGGTCCCGGGTGCCTGACGGTGGCCGGAGGAGGGAAGCCTGGGTCCCAGGTGCTGGAGGGAAGCCGGTGCCGGCAGCCGGGGGGAAGGAAGGCCTACTCTTGCATAAATTTTCATGCATTGGGCCTCTAATATATATATATATATAGGCTTCCCTTTGTCTCCCACACCAGTTGTTTTATCCCCCGAATCTGCCTTATTTTTTGCATGTTAGCATGTATCACTATAAGCCATGGTAATTATTGACTTGTTTATCTGGTTTGCTATGATTACTGACCTAGTTATCTTGTTTATTGCCTACTTATCAACCTGTTTATTTATTGACTGTTTATTGACTTATCTCATATATTATCTCTTTTGCCCTCTATTCATCCTAAGAGCTTAGAGCAGAGCCTTGCGCATAGCAGGTGCTTGACAGGTCTGTTGAATAAATAAACATGGAAGCAGGTGGTAAGCACGGCAGGCGGCGTGGAGGAAGCTCACCTCCATGCGGTCGAGAGTAGTGCGGCTACTGCGGACGATGCTGTTGCTATAGGCACGAGCACTGCCTGGCTCCGAGAGGGGCCCGTAGCGCTGGCCCAGTAGCTGCCCACGCAGCCTCAGGTACTGTCGCCGCAGTGCTGGGGGATGCCCAGCCTTGGCATTCTCCCGCAGTAGCTGGCTGCGCCGCCGGATATACTGTGTCCGAAACTGTGGAAACGTTGGTGTGCGGTACGCGTTGTACCTGTGATGGCAGGAGGCAGGCGAGCAGCAGGCACAAGACAGATGGAATCAATCAACTCAGAGGGTAGGGAAGGAGCATGAGGTGTGTGGCAAGGAGGGGTCAGGATGGCAAGTGATCAGCAGTGCTGATGGGGGTTCCTCTGGCAATGTGCAAGGGTGCGTCTACAGTAATAATGAACATGGAGAAGAGGTCACGTGGGGACAAGGAGCTCTGCTGAAGTTGGTATGGGGTGACTGAGTCAGTGTAGACAATGGGAGGGGTCAGTGTGACATGGTGATGGGGGCTAATGTGGGGCAGAGGCGGGGGTCAGTATGGGATGGTGATGGGATGAGACTGGGGAAATGATGGTGGTAAGAGAAGTCTGGCGAACAATGGTGGGAAATAGGATGTCACCAGGCTGAGCTCCATCACCTTCCCCCCACCCCCCCACCCCCGACTCCCGACTCCCCACTCCCGCAAAGGGTCTGATAACACAGCCTCTTTGCGCATGCGCACATCTGACCGCATTTTCCCAGCATGCTCTTTAAGACCCGCTCTGGCCAGCCCTCGCAGAGGGCAAGCTCGCACACCCTGACACTGACACTGCGCATGTTCACCTCCGGCATGCCCACGCAGCCGCGTAGAGCAAGTTCTCCGCCCAGTCTCACTTATGCCATCGCCCGTGCACCACAGTAACTTCCGCTCCCATGGGATCCGACCCCACGCCTCACCTCGCGTCTACTGCTAAGACCTGCTGCCACACCGCGGCCATTACCCGGCCTCCTCTTCCGCCGCGTCCGCCCGCGGGCGCCTGCAGGACAAGGGCCTGGAATGTCAGGGTCTCAAGTGAAGGGGTCTAGTTCCGCCCCTTCTGCCAGGCGATCGTGGCCATAGACAATGCGTCCCTCCGCGCCGAGATACCGTGAAATCACATCGAGCTGTTAGCATGGTCAGCACTCCAGCCCTGTCCAGGCAGCTCCGGGAAGACTCACAGCAGCGATTCAGACCTCACTCCGCCCCCCCGGTCGCCATAGCAACGCCCCTCCCCCAGCCTAGCAACCCTGCCCGGCCTTCCCCACCCACCTTGCCCCCACCTCCCCCGCCTTCCCTTTTCGGGTCCAAGACGGGGCCCTGGGTCAGGGACCACCTCAGGGGCTGCCTCCGGCTCTCCGGCTCGCAAGGCCCCCGGGGCGGCCCTGAGACCGGCGTCACCCTTCCCTACTGTCTCCTCCCTCTCTCAAGCTCCAGGCAAGATGGCTGCCTGCTGCCAGGAAGAGCTGCCAAGCGTAGAAGGAACGGATAGGAATCCTCCCCGAAGTGTGGGAGAACCACGCAGGCGCACTAAGGGACGGTGGCTTCCGGCACAAGGGCGGGGGCTCCGCCCCTTAAATTCAATCCATTCCTACCCCCTACGGGCCCTTTTGTATACACAATAATGTCCAGGGGCAAAGAGGCGAATCACTCACTAAATATCAGAAATATGACTTTCAGAAACAGAAACAGGTTTTTCTTTTTTTAAATATATTTTTGTTGATTTCAGAGAGGAAGGGAGAGGGAGAGAGACAGAAATATCAATGATGAGAGAGAATCATGGATGGGCTGCCTCCTGCACGCCCCACACTGGGGATTGAGCCCACGCAGACGTAGGCCCTGACCAGAATCCAGCCGGGACCTCCTGGTTCATAGGTCGATGCTCAACCACTGAACCACGCAGGCCAGGCCGATTTTCTTTTAAAGGAGTGGTGTATAAGCTGCTTTTTAGCAGCACAATCTTAGCCAAGCAAGATCTGAAGCATAGAATAAAACCATCACACATGCACAGGCCTCCTACAAAGCTCTCCAGTTCTTAGAGTGATTGATGGGCCTCTGGACACCCCCGGATGAGAAGAGTCCGTTCTATGGGAAGGATGGGAGAGTGTGTGTGCGCGGAGGGTGGGGGTGAGGGGGGGGTGCGCTGGGCTTGATGTTCCTAGGCAACGGTTTGGGCATGAGTCTGCAAATAATTAGGCACAACAATCTCAGGAGCCTATCCGAATCGTCCTTATATCAACTTCTACCGGAAGCTGCATCTCTATTCATCTTAAAGTGGTCAGGATATACAATTTACAAAGTTGAAATACAAGGCTTAGTAGCTTCCTATTGGATCTTAACATCAACTGCTACAATTCTCACAATTGTGATTTTTTTACATGATTTTTATCACAAACACCATAATCTGAAAAATGTTCTAAAGCCACCTGAAACAAGGAGACACATCCAAAAGCATATTGCCACCCTGGCCAGTTTGGCTCAGCGGTTAGAGCATTGGCCTGCGAACCAAAGGGTCTCGGGTTCAATTCCTGGTCAAGGGCAAGTACTTTGGTTGCAGGTTCAATCCTCCACCCCTGGTTGCAGCATGATCTCTCTCTCTCTCCCCCCCACCCATCCTTTCCACTCTCTCTAAATATCAATGGGAAATATATTCTCACTCATTGGGTGATGATTAAAATAACATTTTTTAAAAAGCATATTGCCCTTTTTCTGTGTGTACTAACAAAAATAGACTATACTGCATTGTATTGATTTGGCACATCCCTTGCCATGTACCTAAACTACCGGTGTCTTTCCAGGATATTAAATACCCTTCTATTTCATGATTGCTGAAGAATAAACTATTTCACTGCACAAATGTGTAACCGCTAACATTTATTGGAGAATGTGCTGGACACTGTTGAAGGTGATTTATATGTATCAATCCATTTAATCCTAATAACTGAATGTTGTGGATATTATTACTATCCCCATTTTACAGATGACAAAATCTGAAGCCCAGGGAGTTAAAGGGTGACATTTTTATTGAACTGATACCCTATTTGTGAAAGCATTGGATTTTTTCCCCACATCCATTTTACCACAAAGGGTGCTGTGATCAATGCTTTTCCCATTCACCTGGACCCTCTCTGGGCAGAGCCTTGCCCCTTCATCCCACCACTCATCTTTTAAATAAACCTGATGGAAAAAGAAGAAATAATTTTTTAAAATATATTTGTGTTGATTTCAGAGGGGAAGGGAGAGGGAGAGAGAGAGATAAAAACATCAATGGTGAGAGAAAATCATTGCTTGGCTGCCTCCTGACCGCCCCATACTGGGGATCGAGCCTGCAACCCGGGCATATGCTCTGACTGGGAATTGAGCCATGACCTCCTGGTTCATAGGTTGATGCTGGGCAAGAATTTTTTTAAAAAAGAAACATGGTGGGAAGAAATCACAAGAAAGTCAGAGATGCCAGGGAGACTGACTGTCTCACTGCCAGAATTGATTCTTTTTTTAAATATATTTTTATTGACTTCAGAGAGGAAGGGAGAATGAGAGAGAAATATTAATGATGAAAATCATTGATGGGCTTGGTCAAGCCCACAATCCTACCGAATCAAATCATGACCTCATGGTCATAGGTTGATACTCAAGCACTGAGCCGCGCTGGCTGGTCCTGTTAGTTGATTTAAAAACTTTTCCCAAGGGAAAAAACAAACCAACAAAAAATAAAATAAATAATAAAAACTCTTCCCAATAGCAGATCCATCTGCCAGAGGTAGATCTGGTGCAGAAATAATGTGAATTAGAATGACCACAGCTGCCTCCTGCATCTGTTATGTACCCTGCATTTTTTCAATTTTTGTTCTTTTCTAAGCATTTACACACTCTCATTGGCTTAAAAATAGGTTTTGAACAATAAGCTAATGATAGAAAGGACTTTCAGTTTTTGGAGAGAAAGAGGCAGAGTTTATCAGCATGAATGGCAGGTCAGTGGGTGGGGAAAGGAGGGTCTCAGGACTGGAGGTATCAAGTCATGAGAATCTATTCCTGAAGGTTGTGACATTGATTATAATCATGACCTCTAGAAAAGAAGCTCAAGCCCACAGAGGACCACAAGTCCTATTCACTCTAATAGGATCAGGGTTATTTCACTGTCAGAATGACAGTTGAGGGTCCTAGCCAAATGAACAAACTAAAACAGATTTGGACAGAAAAGACAGGTAAGCCAGAGCTGTTTGAAGATCACACCACATCACAGTAGCGACTTAAATGGTGGCAGAAACAGGCAGGGGCCATGTCTGTTCCAGATTCCTCCTTCCTTCAAGTACCTTCTGCCTATCCAGCCCCCAGAGTTTAGAAATGCAAAGGTGAGCATTGAACCAACTGGCTGTGTCCACTTTTCATTACTAACAGAGGCTAAAATGAAACCTGAAGTTGGGCCCAATCTTCAGGAACAAACAGGAGCATGATTTGAAGGAAAGCCTGGGTCATTTGGGGTGCCAAGAATCAAGGCCAGAGAGTGAAATTTGGGGAGACATGGAGCTGAAGTATAACGAGTGCAGACACTGAGTCCTTATTCACTTATCTCATCCCTGAAGTTTCTTCCTAAATGGGACAAGTGGGGATTGAGATATAAAGTCATAACTTAAAATTTTATCTTTTCCTCATGGGGAAACATTTGCCTCTGAAGCCAAAGTTCTCACAATCCTCAAAGTCTTTTTTAAAAAGTGTTTTATTGATTTCAGAGAGAGGAAGAGGGAGAGAGAGAAAAAAATCAATGATAGAGAGAATCATGGATGGGCTGCCTCCTGCAAGCCCCACACTGGAGACCAAGCCTGCAACCCCGACATGTCTCTGACCGGGAGAGAACCGTGATCTCTTGGTTCATAGGTCGAGGCTCAACCACTGAGCCATGCCAGCTGGGTCCATTCTTCAAGTCTTAATGGTGATATAACTCTCCATAGCCTGAGTCAGAAACAAGCTTCCTGCAGTTGGGAAAAGCCTCCCAGACCACTTGAACACCCCCGGCAAGTTGAAACAGGGAGCCAGCCTTCCAACACATATCAATCAAGCCCCTGCTAGGTACCAGGCACTGGGGCAGCAGCAGTAACTCAGACAAATGGTCTCCAGTCTCATGGAGCTGCCATTTTAGCTGGAAAGATAAACAATAATGACAATAATTCATAAATCGGTACTTACTATCATTAAAATAGTCCCCTTAGTGTTGCTAAGCTGTGGAGGGGGAAGAACGATAAATAAATTTAAACTGGAACCTGAATAAAAAGGAGCAGTAGATACAAAGCTCTGAAGGCTGAACGCGTGGGCAAGGCCAGTGAGGCCAGTCAGTGACTGATTCCCAAAAGGGGAGAATCACTTTGCAGGGCTAGAACTGGGGCTCCTCTGCTCTTAAGATCACAATTCCTGCCAGGCCAGCATGGCTCAGTGTTTGAGCATTGACCTATGAAGGTCATGGTTTGATTCCTGGTCAGGGCACATGCCCAGTTTGGGGCTTGATCCCCCGTGTGGGACATGCAGGAGGCAGCTGATCAATAATTCTCTCTCATCATTGATGTTTCTATCTCTCCTTCTCGCTTGCTCTCTGAAATCAATATAGATATATTAAAAAGTATATATAATCTATCTATATATAAAACCCTAATATGCAAATAGACCAACTGGTAGAATAACCGAACCGGTTGCTATGATGTGCACTGATCACCAGGGGGTGCACACGGAACATGATGGAAGTCAGCAGCAGGTGGCAGAGCATGGAACACACTGCAGTGGGATGATGGAGCAGGTGAGTGGGGGGCGTAAGAACAAGGTGGGGCGCTGGTCACTGTCATCGGGGCGAGCCTCTGGTGGTTACTGAAAATTCTTTGCTCCCGCATGCTGTGGTCCTGCCTGACACTTGTACCCGCTGCCAGCACCAGAGCTGCCACTGGCACCTGCTACTTGTGCCTTGTGCCACCCCCAATTGTTCAGCGCCATCAGCAGGTGTGAGCGGCGGCAGTGGTGGAAACAGGGCTGCTGGCAGACAGGGGACCAACTGGGGCCGCAGCAGGAGGGGGTAGGCAGGGGCAGTGCCCCTCTGCCCACTGCAGCCTTGCTGCCCACAGTTCAAGGTGCATGAATTCATGCACTGGGCCCCTACTGTGTGTGTATATGTATATAAGTAAATCTATTTTTATTTAAAAAATATTTTTATTGATTTCAGAGAGGAAGGGAGAGACATAGAAACATCAATGATGAGAATCATTGATCAGCTGCCTCCTGCACGCCCCCTTACTGGGCATGGAGCCTGCAACTTGGGCATGTGCCCTTGACTGGAATCGAATCCAGGACCCTTCAGTCCGCAGGCTGACGCTCCATCCACTGAGCCAAACCAGCCAGGGCTACATATTTTTTTAAAGTTTGGAATTCCTTTTACTCAGTGAGAGCTTTAGGGCCAGACTGTAGGCCTGGGAAAGACTGGACCCTGGGTTTGGTACCTCAGTCCTAGGCAATGTAGCTAAATGAGCACAGCCCTTGGTTCTTCTCATCTTTTTCTGTCAATACACTGAAATGCACGCATCTTATTGTTTTTAGAATGTTAAGCCACCCTTTCTTTCCTGGGATAAGCCCTACCTGGTTTTGGTGACAGCCTGACTTCCATCTCATGTAATTGTCACAACCACCCTAATGAGGTAAGTGCAGTACTGAGCCCCACTTTGAAGATAAGGAAAGTGATCCTTCAAGGGGTTTACTTCTCATGGTCACAGAAGTAGAAAATTTGAGAACTAGCATCTGGACCCTGGCAGGAAGTAGAACTGGACTGTTTCTCATCCTGGACACCAGAGACCACTTGGTAACCAGCCAGCAGTGTTGACAATAGTGCCCCCTCCTCTCTCTCCTCTCTCTGTACATCCCCGTGCATCTAGTGCAGGGGTGGGCAAACTTTTTGACTCGAGGGCCACAATGGGTTCTTAAACTGGACCGGAGGGCTGGAACAAAAGCATGGATGGAGTGTTTGTGTGAACTAATATAAATTCAAAGTAAACATCATTACATAGGAGAAACCAAGATGGCGGCATAGGTTAACGCTGGAGACTGCTGCCCTCGAACAACCACTTCAGAGATATAACTAAAGGACAGAACAGACAGCATCCAGAACCACAGGAAGGCTGGCTGAGTGGAAATTCTACAACTAGGAGGAAAGAGAATATCATACCCAGACTCAGAGGAGGCGCAGTGCTGAAGTGAAATACTCAGGTGCGGAGTGCGCGCGTGGAGCGGGCTGGCAGTGGAGGGCGCGGTTGTTGTTTTCAATCGGGAGGGAGTTTCAGACTCTGAGCTCCAGATCCGGGCGAGTCTCTGGGGACCAAGACTCAAACGGGAGAAGCGGGACTGTCTGGCTTCGGTCGGAACTCGAAGGCAGCTTTCTCTCTGAGGTTTGCAGCCATTGCTGGGACTCTGAGAGGCAGAGCCCCTGGGGAAGGAACTGAGAGCAGCCGTAACTGCTTGTTCCGCCTGACCTGTAGATCCCCGGGGACCTGCCCCGCCCAAGCCCTGCACAGAACCATTTGCCAGATAGCCCCAGGCAAACGCTAGATTAGCACCGCCCTAGAGATCCAGCACAGAAGCCCTCCCACTGCAGACACAGCGGACTCTCATAGCCAGTTAGCCTGGAGGTCAAATCACCCCCGGTATTGCCGACATCAATCAAGGCTTAAAGGCAACAAGACTGTGCACAAAGACCACTAGGGGGTGTACCAAGAAAGCATAAAAAATGCGGAGACAAAGAAACAGGACAAAACTGTCAATGGAGAATATTGAGTTCAGAACCACACTTTTAAGGTCTCTTAAGAACTGTCTAGAATCTGCCGATAAACTTAGTAAGGCCCTCGAAAAGACTGGTGAGACCGCCGATAAATGTAGTGAGATCCTCAAGAAATCTAATGAGACCCTCGATGTTGTGATAAAGAACCAACTAGAAATTAAACATACACTGACTGAAATAAAGAATATTATACAGACACCCAACAGCAGACCAGAGGAGCGCAAGAATCAAGTCAAAGATTCGAAATGCGAAGAAGAAAAAAACACCCAACTGGAAAAGCAAAATGAAAAAAGAATCCGAAAATACGAAGATAGTGTAAGGAGCCTCTGGGACAGCTTCAAGTGCACCAACATCAGAATTATAGGGGTGCCAGAAGATGAGAGAGAGCAAGATATTGAAAACCTATTTAAAGAAATAATGACAGAAAACTTCGCCCACCTGGTGAAAGAAATAGACCTACAGGTCCAGGAAGCGCAGAGAACCCCAAACAAAAGGAATCCAAAGAGGACCACACCAAGACACATCATCATTAAAATGCCAAGAGCAAAACACAAAGAGAGAATCTTAAAAGCAGCAAGAGAAAGAAACTCAGTTACCTACAAGGGAATACCCATACGACTGTCAGCTGATTTCTCAACAGAAACTTTGCAGGCCAGAAGGGAGTGGCAAGAAATATTCAAAGTGATGAATACCAAGAACCTACAACCAAGATTACTTTATCCAGCAAAGCTATCATTCAGAACGGAAGGTCAGATAAAGAGCTTCACAGATAAGGAAAAGCTAAAGGAGTTCATCACCACCAAACCAGTATTATATGAAATGCTGAAAGGTATCCTTTAAGAAGAGGAAGAAGAAAAAAAAGGTAAAGATAGAAATTATGAACAACAAATATGCATCTATCAACAAGTGAATCTAAGAATCAAGTGAATAAATAATCTGGTGACCATAATAGAATCAGGGACATAGAAAGGGAATGGACTGACTATTCCTGGGGGGGAAAGGGGTGTGGGAGATGTGGGAAGAGACTGGACAAAAATCGTGCACCTATGGATGAGGACAGTGGGTGGGGAGTGAGGGCGGAGGGTGGGGCGGGAGCTGGGAGGAGGGGAGTTATGGGGGGGAAAAAAAGAGGAACAAATGTAATAATCTGAACAATAAAGATTTAATTAAAAAAAATAAATAAACATCATTACATAAAAGGGTACTGTCTTTTTTTTTTTTTAGTTTTACTCATTTCAAACGGGCCGGATCTGGCCCGTGGGCCGTAGTTTGCCCACGGCTTCTAGTGCCTAATCAATTTCTTCTCCTCTCTTCCAACCTCCTGCACTGAAATTCACAGTAGCCCCCCTCCCCCCTGCTATGGGGAGAAGCTGATCTCTTAGGCACCCTCTCCAACTTCGTCCCTTGTTGCTCTTCCTCTGTCGTCAGGGTATGTTCTAGCCACACTGACTTAATTGCACATCCTTTGAAAACTGCACAAACTGTTCCTGGGATATGGAGCGTACTCATGCAGAGAACACATCAACACATCCCACAGTAATATTATTAATACCAAGCGCGCTGTGCCAGGTACTGCTATATTCACTTTACAGACATAGAAAACCTTCCGTTGTCTTCACAATAACCCTATGAAGTTGGTACAATTGTTATCCCATGTCACAGATGGGGAAATGGAGGCAAAGAGTTCCTTGCCCAAGATCACACAGTAAGCAATGGAGTTGAATTTGCACCCAGGTAGTCTGGTTGCAGAATCCTTGTTCTTAATCACTACACTATTTAACACCAAATGCCAAACTCCTCGGTGTGAGGTCCTTCAGTGCAGATTCATAACATGTACTTTCTCTCTCCCTACCCTCCTCACTTGATCTGTCAGCAAATCCTGCCAGGGCCTTTGTACTCACTTGCTTTTTCTTTTGCCACCTTCAGAAGGTATCAAGAATCAAACCTCCAGCCGAAACTGGTTTGGCTCAGTGGATGAAGCGTCGGCCTGCAGACTGAAGGGTGCCAGGTTCGATTCCGGTCAAGGGCATGTACCTGGGCTGTGGGCACATCCCCAGTGGGAGATGTGCAGGAGACAGCTGATTGATGTTTCTCTCTCATTGATGTTTCTAACTCTCTCTCTCCCTTCCTCTCTGTGGAAAATCAATAATAATAATAAAAAAAGGAATCAAACCTCCAGCCCTGGCCAGGTAGCTCAGCTGGTTAGAGCATCATCCCAATAGCCAAGGTTGCAAGTGTGATCCCCAGTCAGAGCACATACAAGAATGAACCAATGAATGCATCAACAGGTGGAATGACAAATTGACGTTTCTCTTTCTCTCTCTCAAATTGATGAAGAAAATGCTCTATACTCCGGTAATGGGATTTGAGGTTCTAAAAAAATATATCTTTTAATTGATTTCAGAAAGGGAGAGGGGGGGCAGCTGATCAGTCTCTCTCATCATTGATGTGTCTCTCTCTCCCTCTCTGAAATCAATAAAAAATAAATTTAATTTTATTTTTTTATAGAAATTTTTTTTTGTTTTATTGCTTAAAGTATTACAAAGAGTATTACATATGTCTCCTTTTCTTCCCGCCCTTGACAATCCCCTGGCCTCCCCTACCCCCCAGTGTCTTATGTCCATTAGTTATGCTTATATGCATGCATACAAGTCCTTCGGTTGATCTCTTACCCTCCCCTCCCGCCCCCCAACCCTCCCCGGCCTTCCCGCTGTAGTTTGACAGTCTGTTTGAGGCTGCTCTGCCTCTGTATCTATTTTTGTTCATAAGTTTATAATGATCTTTATTATCCATAAATGAGTGAGATCATGTGGTATTTTTCCCTCTCTGAAATCAATAAAAAAAAGAAAAAGAAAAAAAGAATCCAACCTGTCCTCGCCATGTCCACTGCCTCCACCACCTGCCCTACTGCAGGGGCCTCCTCACTGCTTCCACCTGGCTCCCTCCCCATCTGTCCTCACAGCAGCCAGAGGGTCCTGTTACAGCCCGTCAGCCCAAAGCCCTCCTCTGCTCAGACCCCTGTTGTGGCTTCAGCTCTCTCAGAGAAAAGGCCAAAACCAGTGAGGGCCCACAGGCCCAGGCCCCTGTCACCTCTCCAACCTCACCTCCTGCCATCTGCCTTCTGGCTCTCTCTGCTCCTGTGCACTGACCTTTTTAATCACACACCAAGCAAGCTCCCACCTCAGGGCCTTTGTACTTGCTTGCATTTTCTTCTGCCTGTAATTCTTTCCCACAGCAAAGCTGACAGATTTGGCCATTAAAGAGACCAGCCCTTGCTTGATTCAGGTGTTTGCTACTTTACATAGATAGTAAAAGCAAGAATAGCCCTAGTTGGTTTAGTTCAGTGGATAGAGCGTCGGCCCACAGACTGAAGGGTCCCAGGTTCAATTCCAGTCAAGGGCATGTACCTCAGTTGCAGGTTCCCCGGCCCTAGTTGGGGTGTGTGCAGGAGGCAACCAGTTGATGTGTCTCTCTCACATCGATGTTTCTGTCTCTCCCTCTCCCTTCCACTCTCTCTAAAAAATCAATGAAAAAAAAAACATCCTCAGGCAAGGATTAATAAAAAAAGAAAACAAAACAGGTTCATTAAAAAACAAACAAACAAGAATAGCCACAGATGCCAGCTCATGTTACTTGTGTGGGTGACACTGAAACAAAGGGGGCCCGATGACTGCAGCAGAAAAACTGATTCCACACTGAGGAGTTCCACAGCACTGAGTTGGGGAGAAGGACAGAATGCCTCCTACCTCATCAGAACCTCAGGGGATGAGAAACTGTTTCAGGACAGTCTCTTTGGTAGTAGACAGGGAGGTTAATGAGAGCTGGCCTCCAAGCATTTCCTCACAAGCCTGTCAGGCTCTATGTTCCGAAGATCAGAGTGTTCTGCCAATTCTTAGATAAGCTTGCCTACCTGGCTTATGCGGAGATGTGCAAGACAGCCAAAACGCCATGGCGGAACCATTGCCCTACCCCCATCTCCCCCTCCTCGCTTGCTCTCCCTCTATCTGCATCTCTACTGTAAAGTGTCTTCTCCCGAGTTGTCTTCCCTGAGCACTTTGTGTAAATAGCACATCCCCTCACTCTCCATTCCGTTTCATTTTCCTTAATGCTTGCCATATCCTAATGTTCCATTACGTACTGGTTTACTACTTTATTGTCGATGGACCCCATCAATACAAGCCTGATTCCTGAGGGAAAGCAATTTGTATATTCTTTGCTGTGTGCCTACTATTACATGGCACACATAACACTTACTGACTACATTTAACTACCAGACACTATTCTAGATGCTTCCCATGTCTTGGCTCATTTAATTCGTATTACCATCTTACAGAGACAGGTTTTTATTTTTTCCCCTTTCCAATTTGTTTCTTTAACATCTTTATTGTTGTCCTAACTGGTTTGGCTCAGTGAATAGAGCGTCGGCCTGCGGACTGAAAGGTCCCAGGTTTGATTCCGGTCAAGGGTATGTACCTTGGTTGTGGGCACATCCCCAATAGGAGGTGTGCAGCAGGCGGCTGATCAATGTTTCTGACTCTCTGTCCCTCTCCCTTCCTCTCTGTAAAAAAATCAATAAAATATATATTTTAAAAAAATCTTTATCGTTGAAATTATTACATATGCCCCCTCTCCCCGCCCCCAATGACCTCCTCCAGCCCGCCCCCCACCTTCACCATCTTATTGTCTGTGTCCATGGGTTATGCATATATGCATACAAGGATTTTTCCATTGATTTTTGGGGAGAGTGGGAGAGGGAAAGACAGAAACATTGATGTGAGAGAAACACATCGACTGGTTGCCTCCTGAAACCAGGGCCCAGGCCGGGGAGGAGCCTGCAACCAAGGTATGTGCCCTTGACCAGAATTGAACTTGGGACCCTTTGGTCCGCAGGTCGGCACTTTATCCACTGAGCCAAACCGGCTAGGGCGAGAATGTCTTCTAAAAAATTTATTTAAGAGAGGAAGGGAAACATCCATGTGAGAAACCCATCAGTTAGTTGCTTTCCACATTCGTGCCGACTAGGAACCAAACCCATGACGCTCCAACCAAACAAGCCAGAGCTAAACATAGTATTTTTCAAACTGCAGCCTCCATAAGCATTTGAGTGATTTGAAGCCAGCTGACTTTGTTAAAGTACAATAAACTAGGAGACATCAGGGAACTTTACATATTTCATCATTAAAGCTTCCTTCCACTTACACAAATTAATGGACAGGATTCCAGTGAGGAAAAACGTACTTCATACTATGGATTGCAGTCATAAAGTTTAAAATAGACTGCAAATTCTGTGCTTGTGAAACTAAACTTTCAGAGATGCGTGTTAAAAGTTTAAAATTTTGACTTGATGGCCTATTAAAAATGTTTATGTAGAACAATGCCATGGATTAAAAAAAAAAAAAATAGAAGCCCTAATGGTCTTTGGGTATTCATTGTATGTTGAAAACAAAATCCCTTCTGGTTTTCCAGATATTGGGGCAGTCTGAATTACAAGGGATCGTGGTCCTTGTTAGCCAGGGAAGGGAGATCGAAGAGGTATGCAGCTGGGCAGGGACGTGGCAAGTTTTGTCTTGATAAGCAGGAGTGGTAGGAACACTGGTAGTGATCCTTATCCAATGTTTTTTTTTAACATGCCTGAAGTATTCACTGCATATTTTAAAAGGTTCTTCAGGTCCTAGCTGGTTTGGCTCAGTGGACAGAGCATTGGCCTGAGGACTGAAGGGTCCTGGGTTTGATTCTGGTCAAGGGCACATGCCAGATTGCAGGCTTGATCCCCAGTAGGGGGCCTGTAGGAGGCAGCTGATCAATGATTCCCCCTCATCATTGATGTTTCTCCCTTCCTCTCTGAAATCAATAAAAATATATTTTAAAAAAATGAGCCCTAACCGGTTTGGCTCAATGGATAGAGCGTCGGCCTGTGGACTCAAGGGTCCCAGGTTCGATTCCGGTCAAGGGCATGTGCCTTGGTTGCGGGCACGTCCTCAGTGGGGGGGTGTGTAGGAGGCAGCTGATCGATGTTTCTCTCTGTCCCTCTCTGTGAAATATCAATAAAATATATTTTTTTAAAAAAATGAAAGGCTATTTGGAAGTTTTCTACACCTCTACATCTAGAATGGGGGCAGTATCAGGGACCCTTAACTCCATCAGCTGGGGAACTACAGTGGGGCCTTGACTTATGAGTTTAGTTCGTTCCGTGACGGAGCTCGTAACTCAGATTACTCGTATGTCAAATCATAAAGTGAACGAGTGAGACACGTGATGCTGGGCTGATGATGTGGTGTTCACTGCGCCAACTAGCGGTGGGGTATCTGAAGCTGGCTCGTAACCCGAATTTTAGCTCGCAACTCAAAGCAAATATCGGCCGAGACTGCTCGTATCTCAAACTCGTTAGTCTGGTCACTCGTAAGTCAAGGCCCCACTGTTATCTCCATTTTACACACGTTGAACCTGAAGCAAAGAAATTAAGCTAGGAAGCAAGGTCTGAAGGGATTCAGTTCACATGGGGCGGGAGGGGCAGGGTTTAGGATTTATTTGGGACCTTGCAGAGGTGGGGGTGGTCATGGGATGTTTGTAAGATAGCTCTTCACAGGCCTTGGGACACAAGGCTCTCAAGGGACCTTTACATGTTTGAATTTCTCATTTCTGTGGGTTCTTGGGAAACATGCACATTAGTGAGATGCTGCTAAAAACTGAAGTGGAGGAATAATTGGCACTTTTGTCTGGAAACTTTATTGATTAGCAATTTTAATGCCAGAGAAAACCAGCTGTGAGGTCTCTAGGGCCTTCCTTAGCGCCCTCCCTGGGCTGGATTACAAGGCACTTTCCGAAACCAAAAGAGCAGAGCAAGTTGATCAAGTTGTCATTCAGGTCTAGGAGGCTATTTATTAATGTAATTTAGGGGATTATTTTTTTTTTTTAAATATATTTTATTGATTTTTTTACAGAGAGGAAGGGAGAGAGATAGAGAGTTAGAAACATCGATGAGAGAGAAACATCGATCAGCTGCCTCCTGCACATCTCCCACTGGGGATATGCCCGCAACCCAGGTACATGCCCTTGACCGGAATCGAACCTGGGACCTTTCAGTCCGCAGGCCGACGCTCTATCCACTGAGCCAAACCGGTTTCGGCGAGGGGATTATTTTGTTGCAGAACTTAGTTGATGGGATTCTCAGGCTGCACTGGGGGTGAGGACACTTTACTCTGAGGTGCAGGGAAACCCCTCCTCACTCCAACAAGGCTGTAATAATGGTCCACTACCTTAGCTCCTTGCAGGTCCAGCACAGAATGCCTACTCAGACCAAGTACCCAAATGGTGAGGGTCCAGACCCTGGAAGCAGGCTGCCCTTACTGGCACTCCCAATACAGGGACCCATGCTGTCAGTTTGGGCTGCTTTAAAAGTACCATACACTGGGTAGCTTATTAACAGAAATTTCTCAATTCCGGAGATTGAAAATTGAAGATCAGGGTACCAGCATGGTTCAGCTATGGTGGGGCCCTTTCAGAATGCCTTCTTGTGGACCCTAGCTGGTTTGGCTCAGTGGATAGAGTGTTAGACTGCAGACTGAAGATTCTGGTCAAGAGCACATGCCTGGGTGGCAGGTTTGATCCTCAGTTGGGGGCATGCAGGAGGCAGCCGATCCATGATTCTCTCTCATCGATGCCTCTCTCTCTGAAATCATCATTGATGTTTCTCTCTCTCTCTGAAATCAGTAAGAATATATTTTTAAAAAAAGAGTGCCTTCTTGCATCCTCACATGGCAGAGCTGAGCAAGGAGGCAAACTATTATATCATGAAGTTCTCACTCTCATGACATTTTAATCCACGTCACTCTCCAAAGGCCTCACTTTCTAATACTATATTGGGGAGGCAGGATCAGTCCATGAAAGGCATTTCCCAGGAATGAGAGCATAAGGTAGTTCAGGTTGTCCAGGAACTCAAGCCTAGTCAAAGGTACAAAACTGGACCAAGCCATTGCAACCACCTTAGCACTGAATCTGTGACAAGGGTTGGCCAATGGTTGTCAATGGCTGTATATGCCTATTAAATGTACTTTACCCTCAACAGAAAAGGTAAAATGCCCAGGGGGCTGAGGCACACAGGTTAAATGACCCACAAAATCAAATAGCTGGGAAGCAGCAGAATCCAGTTTGAGCTTAGAATTTTGTTCTTAAACCAGGATTCTCCTGGGACCCTCACTCTAAAGTGAGTTTAGTATTCTTTTTCATATATGTATACCAGCCCCAAACTCTAGAGCAGGGGTCGGTCCTCAAACTACAGCCCGCGGGCTACACGCAAATACAAATATTGTATTTGTTCCCGTTTTGTTTTTTTTACTTCAAAATACGATATGTGCAGTGTGCAAAGGAATTTGTTCAGTTTTTTTTTAAACTATAGTCCGGCCCTCCAACGGTCTGAGGGACAGTGAACTGGCCCCGTTTAAAAAGTTTGAGGACCCCTGCTCTAGAGCTATTTGCCCTTTGAGCAGTCCCTGCTCACCACCCCCCTAAATTCTTTACTCAAAGTCTCCTTTCCCAATCTTTATTTTTAAATTACAAGCTAGGTAGAGTAAGGAAAAAGCAGCAGCAATATCAATATTTTAGGTATCATTTTTTTAATCAGCTCCATGAAAGACATCCTAAACACTACATGAAACACAACAGAATATTTTTCTTCCAGTATTAAAAAAATGACATTCATAATTATTTTAAGAAACTTCTATATAATCAGGGCAGTGATCTTCAGTAAAAAAAAATCCAAGTAATCAGGTTCTTGATTTATTGCAATTATATCTGGAAATTGCTTTTTAACCATGATAAACACTGTATACAAGTTTTAAAAAATGTCTCTTAGATGCACATTATTTCTGGGGGAGGGGGAGACAGTCTGGCCAAAATTTTCAATTTTTGGCCAGGACCACTCCTGAGAGCTCAGACTTAAAACAAAAAACGGGTAAAAGGAAAAATTCCAGACTCTCTCAATGTTCCAGAATTTGTCTTTAAATGGGAGAGAGAAAAATAAAAACACATGGAGCTTTCTAAAAGGTCTTTAACAAGCTACCTTGGGAGCTCAATTCAAAAATAGAAGTTGACATACTAAAACAGTTGTTTCAGTGCAGCTCCAAAACTCTTTATAAATACAGCCATTTGGAAGGACGATCCTGGATCAGAAGTTTTATTCCTTGTGTTTTGTGTATCTGAGAACAGTAAGAAGGGGAAGAGCTGTGATGTTAGGAAGAAAGGCTGACATGCTTACCTTCTGGGGTTGATAAAAGATACAAGGGCTTCACAACAAGGACACCCCCTCATCTCCATGGCCAACAGATTACAGGGGAGACAGGTTTTCCCATACAAGTCTCACCTACATTAGGTGTGGTATGCCTCATCTCAGTTGTCATAATTGTCTCTGTAATTTCCTCCTGAGTAGCGGTCATAACCACCCTGGCTTCTGGGAAAAAACACAGTGTTACAGGAAATGCATCAGACACCCCGAGAATATAGAAAACCTTATTTACATATTCCAGCACATCTTATAATAGTTAATGTGCAAAACAGGCTATGTTAAGCATGTGAACATTATATAGAAGTCACAATTATACGGTATATAATTCACACAACACATTGAATCATATTAAACATTAATGCAATAGACACAACCACAGCACAAAACATACATGTTACCTATCATACACTGCAATTATGTGATCTTGTAATTCATCAACGCATTACACACAACTCAAAATATGCCTCCTATTTGTTTTTACAGTTTCATTACGGTTTGTAAAACAAACTAGTAACACCAAGGTAAGATAGGTATACACACCCAGGCAGCCCAGCTCTTAAGGAGAGAAAAGCAAGCACCACCCGAGTGCCCCAACCCCTTGGCCACCCACCTGCCACCATAGTCTCTGGATCTTCCATATCCATAGCCATATCCTCCAGGCCGACTGTCATACCTGCCACTCCCATAGCCCTGGTCTCCACCACCTACAGTAGACAAAAAAATATTTAAATTGCAATTATCCCAGACATAGGCCACTAATGGGTGGCTCTTCCCCACACCACATGACCAAATTTACCATTGTCATTACCTCTAGAGTAGCTGCGACCACGCCCATGAGCTCCAAAGCCACCACCTCTGCCCCGGGCAGACTTGCCAGCATGGTCCACACGGATCTGGCGACCATCCAGAGACTAGGTGCGAGGAAACATAAAGAGGATAAGTTGGTGGTCACACAGGGAAGTGGTGAGTCAAGAGTGGGCAGGGCAGGTGGGCAAAAGAGCCCAGAAACTCCTGCTGAGCACCAAGTTTTGGGTGCTATGTTCCACAACAAGCTCCTTTGACCAGAATGGCCTTATCAGGAGCTATAGAATCCCACAAAATGACCTGAATCCACCGTGCTCCCCTGCTACTACTTACATCTTGACTGAACTCAGGTGAGTTCTCCTCCCCACTCCTCTAAGCTGCCCAACTATTAGGGCTAGATAGACACCTCTCTTGGTTTGAGGCTTCAGAGTCCATCCCAGAAGACTCACGAGGTCCTCTCCGGGCCAGGCCCGCAGATCTGCAGACTCTACTACCTAAGCCCAGGGCACGTCAACCATCCACAGGTGGCTTCTCGGCCTCATGCAGGACCAGTCGTCGCCTCCCAGGCAGCCCGGCTCTGTCTGCCGCTGCCCTCCACCCCCTAGAACAGAAGGCAGTCACGCTCCTGTGAGTGGGCACTGTGGGGTTTGGTGGCCGCGCTGCCCCTAGCAGACACAGAGGGAAAAACAGAAAGAATGGTGGAAGTGGTAGAGACGGGGGCAGGACCCCTAATGCAGGTAAAAGGCCTCACCTCTCCATTCATGGCTCTCATGGCATCTGAAGCATGCTCTGGATTGGTGAAGGTAATGAAGCCAAAACCCCGGGATCGCTGAGTCTCCCGGTCCTTGACAACGACCACTGAGAAAGAGAGCAGGAAGCAAAAAGTGACCAATCCTCAATTAAAAGTTATCTGGTTCTCCAAAGCCTGAACTACCCCTTAGACTTAAGAACCCAGCAAGGAAAAGTAGCACAAGAAGGACTGGGGCCCTGGCCTTGCTCTCAATGTTTGCTGAAACGCAAGGGTCCCAGACTTCCGGTAACTGTCCACCCTCTCATGGGTCTGGCCCACCGCTCACCCTCGGAAATTGGCCCAAAGCTGCTGAAGTGATCTTCCAGAGCCTGCTCGTCGGTGTTGAAGTTGAGCCCTCCAACGAAGAGCTTCCCTTCTTCAGAGGACATGGCAATGAATTCGAGTCCTGTGGGGAGAACACGGAAGATCGTGGGGTGCAAGTGGGAGAAAGGCTGGAGGACAAAGCACGAAGAAAAAAAATGCAGAGAACAGAAAACAGACACGAACAACAAAATAAGGTGTCACCAAGGAGAAACCAAGAAGGCAGCCCGAAAAGACGGAATTCCGCGGCGCAGCCATTTGGGGGCCGCCTTCGCGCATGCCCACAACATCCCAGCCGCCACGCCCGTCATTTTGTGGCACAGCGCAGGCCCAGAACGTCCATGCGTTCACTGTGCGCCCACAGAACAAGATGGCGGCGGTCACGTGGGAAAAGCCCCCCCCCTCCCCCGCAGTTCTCGGCCGCCGCGTGGTCACTACCGAGACCAACCCCAGCCCAAGTCACTCCGCTAGCCCCTCCGGGCACTCCCCGTGCCAGGACCCGGCGCGCCAGCAGCCCGCCAAACCAAAAATTTAACCTCGGAGCACGGGACCCGCCCGCCTCGAAGAAGCCCGAGCCTACGTGTCCGAAGCCGCTCCTCTGCCCACCTGCACGCCTTGCTCTAGGCCGGCGCGGCGCACACCAGCGAGGCGAGGAGAGGCCGCTCCGTTAAGTCAGACACCACTTACCTGGAAGTTCAGTAAAAGGGCCGAAAGGACAGTTACCGCCAAAGAGCAGAGCGACTGAGGAGGAGATCGCGCGGGAAGACGCTTAATAAAGCGTACGTAGCGTGCACGTCACTGAACGTCGCCCCGCACGCTCTCATTGGCTGAGGCCGGCGAGGGCGAGGTGGGAGGAGTGGTCTGCCGGGCGTAGGAAGCCAAGTTCTCTGCATGCTTCCGGGAACGGAGGCGGAGACTTGTGTGGTCGGGGCACTATGACGTAAGTATCCGCCATTGGCTCCAGCCGTTTTCGTCTCTTCTGCGCACGGACCTTTTGGCTCTCACATCCCTTTCCTTCCCTGCCCTTACTTCCTTGACGTCATTTCCCCATTGGTTCCCACGATTTTCTCACCATAGAATAAGTCTTTTTCTAAGTCCCTGACGACGTACCTGGCAGCCACTACTAGCATAACCTCCATTCACTTGCTAGTTCTCTAACCTTATGATCCCTCCAGAGCCTGGTGATAATCCTCCAGTTTCTCTGATGTCATCAGCCTTCACATCAAACCGAACATTTTCTGTGTCTGATCCTGACCTCTAGGCTTTCTTCTCTGTGCCCAACATCTACATGCCTGTCACAGGACCCTTTTTCCTGGCATCATTCCTTCTCATTTCTTTTTTAAAAAACATATTTTTATTGATTTCAGAGAGGAAGAGGGAGAGAGATAGAAACATCAGTGATGAGAATCATTGATCTACTGCCTTCTGCACGCCCCACACTGGGGATCCAGCCTGCAACCTGGGTGTGTGCCCTGACTGACAATTGAACTGCAGCCTCCTGGTTCACAGATCGACGCTCAATCATTGAGTCACATCGGCTGGGCATTCTCATTTCTGACTTCAGCCCTCATCTTTATCTGACAGCCTCCTGAAGCCATCCTTGATTCCCCCCGCCCCCTGCCCCAATAGACTGCCTGAGGGGACTTCTTAAAAAAAACAGGATGCTCCAATCTCCAGAGGAAGTAAATCCCAGTCCACACAACAATTTTTCCTGTCACTCAGGGTTGCTGAGCCCTTGATCCACAGAAAGGACTTTGACAATACACAGTGGACTTATGCAAAGCAAAGTGTGTCTGTCCCATTACCCACAATTCGGTCTTGTGAAGCCTTCAAGTGTCTGAACTGCCTTTGACAGACTCAATTTCTGCTGTCCCCATCCAAGAAGAAATGGGTTAGTTTCCTTCAAAGACTAAATTTCTCATCCATAGAATGGAAATTTACTTCCTAAGCGTCAGCCCCTCAAACACAGTCTAGATTTGTTAATTTTCAGAGTACAGGATCATATACATCTACGAAATGAACTTGTCTGACTTTTGCCATATTCAGATCTCCTATGCCCAGGTTTTATGTGAACAGTTTTCACACTGTCCACATTCATGCTGGTATTAGATAGCCCTCAGAGAATCTGACCCCATGCAAAAAAAAAAAAAAAAAAAAAAAAGAGGTACTTGTTTGCCTTTCAAAATGTCTGATCTCTGATCATATTCCACAATTCATGACACATCCTCATTGTTGTTCCATGCAAAGCCCCTAAATTTATTAATTCTCTTTTATTCCTGCACCCAACAACCTTTCTCTTCTTCCCACAGTTTACCATTCTATTGGGTTTAATGTGTATCTTTTTGCGTGATTACATATAAAATCTACGTTTTTACCTATTCTTTTAATTAAAGTAAATGGTAGTGTCATTCTGTGTGTCCCCCCCCCCCCCAACACCCAACCAGCATTATGTTAAGATTCATTTGTGTTCTTATGGGTGCAGATAATCTATCTGTTGTTTCTAATGGCTCCAATAAACCCCAATGTGTACATCCACTGCATCATTTTACCTCTAGGTGCTCCCAATGAAGTTCACTGGACTGCCTCCAATACCCTATTTCAATAAATTATGCCTTGTAAATGCTCCCTTTGGGCCAGTGTGAAAATTTCTTTAGGATGTATACTCAGAAAATAGCTGGGCCATAGGGATGTACCTAATTTCTGTAAGCAGTGTCAGATTGTGATCTGGAATAGGTGGAGCAATGTATGAAGGGCCCTATATTCCTCTGTCTCCATCAACACTTAGCATTATCCAGCTTACTAAAATCTTCTAGTCTAACCAGTACAGTCATAGTTCATTAGTTTTTGACTTAAAAATCTAATGGGCTTTATTGAACAATTCATGAACTGGGCAGCATCCCATCTAGTAAATAGAAAGGTGCTCTTCTCATTAGTTTTTTTTAACTTGTATTTTAAAGTGATTGATAATGATTTTGAGCCCTGGCTGGTTTGGCTCAGTGGATAGAGTGTCGGCCCAAGGACTGAAGGGCCCCGGGTTCGATTCCGGTCAAGGGCATGTATCTCAGTTGCAGGCTCCATCCTTGGCTCTGGTGGGGTGTCTGCAGGACACAACCAATCTATGTGTCTCTCTCACATTGATGTTTTTCTGTCTCTCCCGCTTCCTTCCACTCTCTCTAAAAATAAATGGAAAAATATCTTCAGGTGAGGATTAACAACAAAAAAGAGATAATGATTTGGGGTTTCCTAATGTAAATTGCTTATTCATATCTATATTCCTATCAGAACATTTCCCATATTTCCATAGTTCTCTTCTTGATTTTCAGGGGCCTATCACTTAGTCCAAGTATGAATCCCTTCCTATAGCCTTTCTTCATCCTTTCATTTCCAACATTTCTAAATCTTTTTATGTGTGTGTACACTGCTGGACCTTTTTAAAAAATCCAATGAGGGGGTCTCTTGTGTTCTGTTTTTATACTTATTATTTAAAACTTCTGACATCTCATTTCATATTTCCTATTTACAGTGTTTTTCTGTTCCTTTTTTTCTACTATCATTCTCATAGTATTTTGGGGGTCTTTTTGTATCTCTTGTTCTTGTTTTATCTTTCTTATATTATCTCTTATACTTATTTAAAATTATTCGTCTGTCCCAGTACTTCTGTTTTGGATATTGTCACCTAGCGTGGTGGCCAGCTTCCAATATAGCCTCCAATGATCCCTATCTCCTGGTATTCACATCCTGTGTAGTTCCTTCCCATGTTGCACTAGGGTTAGCCAGATACTCCAGTATCTTGGATGGTCCTCAGTGTGTGGGGTTGCCTGAGACCCTTATGTGCACTTGTTAGACCCACAGTCTTGCAGCACCCCAGATAGAAAATGGTCTTGTCCTGCTCTTCCAGTGACTGAGCCCTTATCTGAGGAATGGTCAGCTTCCCTTCTAATACTGGGGTGTGCTGGGAACCTTTTAAGAGTTATCTCCAGCTTTTCATGGCATTCTTAGGGAGAGAGATGAGAGGATAGCTACCCTGACGCCCCTTGTGGAGCAATTTCTGGCCAGAACCTGGCACAGCAAGGCCACAACCTGTAGGACCCCAGTTACCCCACCCATTGTCTGCCACTCCTTGTGGAGGATAACACCTGACCTGTAACACTGCCTTCTGAGAACGTACATGGGAAAAAGGACTTTCATTTGATCATTAACCTCCAAAAAAGCAGGTGACTTTTTGGGGCCTGAGCTTTAACAGTGCTTGATTTGTTTGTCCACAGTAGTGGGTTGGAGAAGGCAAATAAAAGGTGTCTGTTGGTGAAACAGTTAAGACAGGTACCCATAAGCTGGAAACCCAGTTTAGGGCTTAGAGTCCTAGGCATGGCAAGGCCACAGTCCCTCAAGCTAGCCCCAAAGCAAGTGATAAGAATAGGAGCCTTAGACCCCTGCCTAGGACTCCCAAGGAAGGGTCTGGATCCTAGAACTGGTGACATGTGGAAGGCTAGAGGTGGCTGCCCAATGTTTCTAAGTAGCCCATACTTCCCAGCCTTTGTGATGAATCTTGCCCTTTTCGAGTCAGGAACTCTCTCATTCTTCACTCAGGGGCCTGTCCTGAAAACATATATTCACAGCTATAATCCAGAGCCTTACAGGCAGACAGATGTACCACACAGCAGCCTCAAGGCTTCCTCCAGCTGTCCTCAACCTGGGCTCATCTTTTAGAACCAATTCTCAGCATCCACTCTCCGACCACTGGGGAAGAAGGCACTGCATGATCCACCGTCCACCCAGTGAAGCATTTCGGCTCCATCAGGTAAAGAACCCCTGGAGACTCCATGTATAACAAAAACCAGGAAGAGGGCAGAGAAATCAACAGACCACAGTGACCTTCATGTGTGCAAAGTACAGTTGTTAAAAACAAAGCAACAACAGAAAAGAGGCTGTAGCCTCAATGGGACAGTGCTGAAGCAGAGCCCCATATTCCCAGACCTGTGGGGAGAGGGTCCTGCACCCAAACAGGTCTAGGGCTGACAGGCAGGGAGGTAGGGTCTCATGTGGAGGCCCTCGTGGCAAATAATCGAGATCTGGTGGGGCTGATGGTCGGCTGGAGGGAGCCTGATTACAACGGGGCTGTGGCCTCAGCTCCCTCCTCTGAGTCCCACACCTCAGACTGCAGGTAATCAGCAAAGAGAGCCTTGGCCCGGCGTAGGACGCGCCCCAGGTGGTGTTTTCGCACGAGGCGGTCAAAGTGCATGGCCAGCTCGTTGTAATCCAGCCCGTTGCGCATGATGTGGTCACGGTGCTCCAGCAGTATGGCGAGACAGAGGAAGAGCATGAATGGGTTCCCCTGGCCAAACTCTTGGGGTGGGGGCAGGCCCAATGGGTGTGGGGGTAGCAGAGACTTCCCAGAGTCTTGTGGGGAGCCCACCTCAGGTATCAGGGGGGATCCTGCAGCCACATCACCAGCAGGAGAGGCCTCCTGGGAGGATGGCGGAGATGAGGAGGATGGTGAATCGGGGTGGGAAGAGGAGGATAGTAGTGGGTCTGAGGAGTTCAGCAAGGGCTCCGAGAGGGACTTGGAGCTAATGAGGGCAACTGGGTGGGGCAGCTGGACCCGAGGGTCCCTCCTGGGGCTGGTGTTATCCCTGAGTTGCTGGAAATCATCCAGACTGGCTTGTCTCAGGAGACGTCCCCCGCCACTAGGCCCCTGACTGGTCATGGCCAAGTGGTCAACCGCATCTTCAAAAGCACCACCTCCCCCACCGGCAGGCCTCAACATGTGCCTCTGCCGCACAGGCCGCCCCCTGTGGCTGCTGAAGCCAGTGTCTGCCACTTGGCTGGGGGGTCCGATGAGCTCTACCTCATGTTCAGGAGGATCGGGAGGCAGCGAGCTCCAGGTGACCTCGAGCATGCGGAGGGCATCATCAAAGGCGAACTCGCGCTTGAGCTCAAGCAGCAGCCAGCGGTAGCAGAAGAAGAGATCATCAGCACCAGCTTCCTGCAAGTACTGGTAGAAGTCGGGGTCAGCGTGTCGCAGCAGCAACTTGAGGTGCGCGAACTTGGTGGCCATGGCGCGGCCATCAGGGTGGAAGTTCCCAGCCAGGCGCTTCATGATGCCACAAAAGCAGACGAAGGCATGGCCTTCATGGTCCATGACAGCAAGGATGGGTGAGGCAAGATCGCTCATGCCCTGGCAGTAGGACACCTGTGGGTGGGTGACGGCGTAAGTGGTGAGCAGGTCGTGCAGTGCACGCAGGTGTGGGCCATCCTCGGGCCCCGCGTAGTAGGGGTGGGCCCGGTCGGTCCGCAGCACATCCTTGAGGACCGTGCTGCGGATGAACTCCAAGTCCTCGGGGCTGGCTCGCTGTGCCCACTCACTCTTAAGCTGCTCATATTCCCGACTCTTCCTTTTCATGTAGTCCATCCTTTCGCGGCCTGTCAGCCCGTCTGGGTATACATTCAGCAGATACCGCCAGACCACCTGGCCAGGGACAAGAAGGACGAGACTGAGGATCTACAGATGAGCTGCCACATCCCCGGGTATATCTGTCACCACCCCGTCCCTGCCCTGGACCTCTGTCCTCCTTCAGAAAAGTTTGCCTTCCCACCTTGGACTCCTAGCCCCTCCGGAAGGAGAGCTTGCTGCCCGGGAGCATCACCACGCCATCCCATGACAGTGTGGTCCACTGCATGTGTCTCATGAGCTACTCATAACTGCGGGAGGAATGGATCCAGTGAGTGGTTGAGGGGGCTCACCTTTCGCAGGGAGGGCTCAACACCACCGTGATAGATCCGCAGGCGCAACTCCTCAGGGCGGGAGAGCTGGCCCTCGTGGTTCAGGTATGTGTGGAACTCAGCATCACTCAGGGGTGGCTTGAAAGGCTTGACATCCTCCCCGTATGACCAACTCAGCACCTGCTGGACCTTAGATAAGGTGCGGCCCACCTGTGAAGGAGGGGGGAGGCCACTGGTCAGCTGGCAGGCTAGGGGCAGGTGCTAACCAGCACACTCAGAATCAGGGGAGCCAGGCAGGCCCTGCCCTACAGCCACCTGAGAGTCCCGGGGGTCCCTGAAACCACCTGAGAGAGGATGGACTGAGTGAAGGGCAGGGCAGCCGCTGTCAGCGATGACCGTTTCTCAGCCAGCAGCACGTCGGAGCCGATGACATCCTTGGGACTGATTATGTCCCAGTCTTCCAGCAGCGGGCCTGGACACACAGAGTGAAGCAACATGATAATGGGGATAAGAACCTCATACCTCAGGGCTGGTTTCCTCTCCTGCCGAAGCCAGGCAACCACAGGGCAATGAGCGACTCTCACTCTCTCTTCCCATGTCATCTAAATCATGCAAAACAGAGCCGTAAATTATTCTTTTCTATTAGACTGACTGTCTTTTCTATTAGGTAACTCTCTCACAAAATGGCTGGGCAGACTCTAATAGTAATATTTACCATGTGCCAGGTACTATGTGACAAGGGCTTAGCTTTAATTTAAATAATAACATGAGACAACATTTCCATAGTGCTCAGTGCCAGGAAATGTTCTGAGCCCTTAGCTTTTTTTTAAGAGTTGAATTTTTAAATATATATATTTTCATTGATTTCTGAGAGGAATGGAGGGGAGAGAGATAGAAACATCAATGATGAGAGAATCATTGATCGGCTGCCTCCTGCACACCCCACACTGGGGATCGAGCCTACAACCCAGGCATATGCCCTGACTGGGAATCGAACTGTGACCTCCTGGTTCATAGGTTGATGCTCAACCACTGAGCTACACTGGCTGGGCAGAGTTGAATTTTTAAAATTGATTGTTTTTTGGAGAGAGGGTGAGGAAGGGAGGGAGGGAAGAAAGGAAGGAGGAAGAGAGGAAGAGATAGAGGGAGAGAGAAGGGGAGAGAGACATCTATCGGTTGTCTCACGCATGCGCCCTGACCGGGGATTGAACCCACAACCTTTTGGTGCATGGGATGATGCTCCAACCAACTGAACCACATTGGCCAAGGCTTAGCTTATTTACTAGTCACATCCATCCTATAAGTTAGGCACTATTATTATCACCACTCCTTCATGAGGAAACAGGCACAGTCAGGATAAGATAGTTGCCCAAGGCCCCACAGCTAGTGAGTGAAGGAACTAAAATGTGGCGTGCCCAAACTATCTTATATTCATGCCACGGCTCCTCCCACAATCAGTGTAGATTACCATGGTCATTACAGAAGATGGAAAAGGGTTGGAATAATAGTAAGTGGCCAAGATTCCGCAGCTAGGAAATGGTAGGGCCAGGATCTGAACCTCACTGACCTTACTCCAGAGCCCAGATAGATTTTAGGGGAAAAAAAATTTGTGGAATATGTATGTTCTGTATTTAGAGGAAACAATGCTATGCTGGACTTTCTCCAGTTCTGGCCCTTGGAACATCAGCAGAAGTCTGTCCCTTCTCTCAGTTCTTTACAGCCCTGGAATCCTTTCTTCTCACCTCAGATGTGATGTGGTGGCTGAAGCAGCAGTGGCCACCTGGAGGTTAAGTTGGAGAGATTCAGGAGATAGCAGCCCTGGCACCACAGAGCTGCTAAGCTGACAACAGCAACATCTAGTGGCTTTCAAACTCTCTAAATGAAACAAATCAACTTGGATTTGCTTACTAGTAATCTGTTGTCATCTGCAGGCAATTTCCATGGAGTTCACTGTACTTTCTCCCTCAGAGCTGAGGAGGAAGCAGACTCTAGACCAGTGGTTCCCAATGTGGGGTACACGCCCCACAGGTGGGCAATTTGATTTTTAAGGGGGCAGTTCGAGGATGAATTATTAACTGAATTTTTTGCATTTCTTATGGTTCTAGGGGCCTCATGTACAGTATATAAATATTTGTTGTGACATATTTATGCATTTCAGTTCTCTATTATATGTTTTGAAACTTTATTTGCTATTTTTTCATATCACTTCATATTATTATTTTTTTAACAATTTCTTAGTGGTTTCTTCTTCATTACTTCAACTGTCCTTTCGTTCTTTTATTTTTCTCTTTCATGGATGTCGTGTTCTTTGGAAGCTTGTTTAGACCAAGTTAATGGCCTTTTAGGCTTCCTCCACGTGAATAGGCGTTCACTTTTTGAATAATAAGAATTATATGTCATGGGGGGAGAGGGGCATCAGGACTTAGAGATGCTTAGGTGGGGCCTGGCCAATGAAAGGTTGGGAACCACTGCTCTGCACCATTTGGATGTCCCTGGCCCACCTTGGCTGTCTCACCTTGCACTAAGAACCTACGGGATCCGAAAGGGGAGCCTGAGAGCCACTCTACACGTGGCCTCCTCTGCTCCTCGTATGAGTGAACAGTGTCTCTATCTGTTCAGTTGCTAAGCCAGAAACCTGAGAGACTTCCTTGCTGCCTCCCACTCTCTCAACTCCCAGTGCCAAACCGTTGCTAAGTCCCATGGTTCCTGCATGCAAAACATACTTTAATTCCACCTCTTCTCTCATTTCCACCTTGTCAGCCCGTCAGAGCCACCACATCTCCCTCCCACCTGAAACTGCTGCCTAACCAGTCCCTGTTTCCTTTTCGCCCCTCCCCTCTCTCCCAACAGCTGCCAGAGTGGTCTTCCTAAAACATTACTCAGAGCATTAAAACACAACAGGTAAAATGGAGGTCACACTACTGGACAGGTAAAATGAAGAAGGAGAAGACCAAGGAGAACCCCTTCAAGGCACAGACCTAAGCTTGATGATTCAAGTGAAAAAGTAGAGAGACCTGGAGGGCAAGTCCAAAACACCTAATATGCAAATACTAGGAAATGCAGGGGGGAGAAGGGAGATCAGGTGAAGACATTATAATCACACAGACATGAAGGAGAATGCCCTTGAGATGAAGAAATGGCTCACCAAGCCTCAGACAGGGTTATTTAACAGGCCACACATATAACAGGCCTCCCCAGCTCTATCCAGATGCTATTGAAATGCCCGAATTACAGGAAGGAAGAAAAACTCCTGCCAGCTTCCAAAGTCATGAATAGGCTTCTTACAACAGAAAGAAGGTCATCAGAACTCTGGAAGCAAGAAGACAGTGGCCAGCCCTGACCAGTTTGGCTCAGTGGATAGAGCGTCGACCTGCGGACTGAAGGGTCCCAGGTTCAATTCCGGTCAAGGGCATGTACCTTGGTTGTGGGCATATCCCCAGTAGGGGGTGTGCAGGAGGCAGCTGATGGATGTTTCTCTCTCATTGATGTTTCTAACTCTCTATCCCTCTCCCTTCCTCTCTGTAAAAATCAATAAAATATATTTTAAAAAAAGAATACAGTGGCTTGTGGCACAAATGGAGCGTTGAAAAGAAAGGCCTAAGATCCAAGGGCTCCATGCCAGCCAAACAGTACCTGTCTATGGTGGACAAATAAAGACAATTTTGGTCACTAGAGTACATCTAACTCATGTACCTTATTGGAAGAGAAAAAGAAGTTCTCAAAGGAAATGACTACAACAGCTCAAGGGAGGGAAGGCAAAGGAAGTGTAAATGGTGATGAGCCACAGTTTGTAACATATATAGTTAAACATGAAATGACAGAGACACTGTGATTGGGAGTTTGTAATCTTAAGTGTTACTTTAGCATTCCTGAAACATAAGCAACCTACTATAAAGAAAAGATAATGATAGCCTGGAATTAAAAAAGAAACAAAAATTACCATCTCAGCAAAACCCAGAAGTTAAGGGTTAGGGATCAGAAGAAGAATTAGAATTAAAAGTGTTCCAGCCCTGGCCTGGTATCTCAGTTGGTTGGAGCATCGTCCTGATATGCCAAGGTTGCGGGTTCCATTCCCAATTAGGGCATACAGGAAGCAACCAATGAATGTATAAACAGGTGAAACAATAAATCTCAATCTCAATCTCTCTCTCTCTCTCTCTCTCTCTCTCTCTCTCTCTCCCTCCCTCCCTCCCTCCCTCCCCCCCTCTTCCTCTCCAAAAATCAATTAAAAGAAAAAGTGTTCCAAAGCTTTCATTTCAAGGGCCAGGAAGGGTGGGAAACACTGGACGAGAAAAGTAAGTGGCCTAAAGATTTCACTGTCGTCCTAGCTGGTTTGCCTCAGTGGATAGTGCGTTGTCCTACAGACTGAAGGGTCCCGGGTTCAATTCCAGTCAAGGGCATATGCTGAGTTGCAGGCTCAATCCCCAGTAGGGTGCGTGCAGGAGGGAGCCAACCAATGATTCTCCCTTATCATTAATGTTTTTATTTCTCTTTCCTCTCTGAAATCAATAAAAAATATATTTTAAAAAAAGATTTCACTGTCAATTGTGTAAAAAAGCATAAATCCAGCTATGGGGTTTTTTATGAGAGATATACCTAAAACTAGGTGACAAAGAAAAAATGAAAATTGAAGAAACCTGAAGGAATACCTGGCAAACACAAACAGAAAACAAGAGCAGCAATGTTAATGTCAGAAAAAAAAAAACACCACTCAAGGCCAAAAACATTACAGGGAAAAAGAGACAGTCTTATATAGATTTTAAAAAGAAAGAACCCATTGGGTAAAGGATTTGTACAAGCACAAACTCATCTAGTGGCAAAACCTGATCTGAACTGACATGAGACTATATATAGTCTTTATGTAACCCACTGAGTGTGAATATACATACATTTCCCCGAAGAAACGCCCAAGTATTTTATTACAGGGTGTTGCCTCAGGCCCTGCATCTGGTATTGCATAACATATGCTGTACAGACTACATTTCCTCATCATAAAATTGTCAAACTTCCCAAACCCCAAATTAATACATAAATGCTGCGTAATGCCAATCGGAAATGCAATGGGGTTTTTCCTGGAACTGGATAAAATTATTTTAAGGTTCATATGAAAGAATTCACAGTTAAGGATAGTTAAGGAAAAGAAGAGTCATGAAAAAGAATAGTGGAAGGATGGCAATGCTGGACTTATTAATATTTATCACAAAAGTACTATGATAAAAATATGATGTTAGCATAGCAGTAGAAAAAGAGAGCCAATTGGTGGAATGCAATAGAAAGCCCAGAAATAATTCCAAGTACTCATGGGAACTCAGTATTGACAAAAATGGCATTTCAGATCAGTGTAGAAAAGGTGGTTATTTAAAAAATGATGCTGCCCTGGCCGGTGTTGCTCAGTTGGTTGGAGCGTCATCCTATACAACAAAAGCTGGCAGGTTCCACTCCTAATCAGGGCACATACCCAGGTTGCAGGTTCAATCCCTGGTCAGGGCGCGTGCAGGAAGCAACTGATTGGTGTTTCTCTTTCATCTCTCTCTCTTAATAAATAAATAAATAACATGTATAAATGATGTTGGCATAATTGACTATTTGGAATTTAAAAAAAAATCTATGTCTAGTTATCAGAATGTTGACAGAGTAGAGATTTACATATAAAAAAAATAATAAGCATATGAGGAGATATAGGGGAAGGTGTTCCAAATTAAGAGGAGAAACTCAGAAATCATAAAGAAATAGGTATCCTATATAATAAAACCCTAATATGCAAATTGACTGAATGGCAGAACGGACCTATGATGCGCACTGACCACCAGGGGGCAGACGCTCAACACAGGAGCTGCCCCCTGGTGATCATTGTGCTTCCACAGGGGGAGCGCAGCTCAGCCAGAAGTCAGGCTCATGGCTGGCAAACGCAGTGGCGGTGGTGGGAGCCTCTCCAGCCTCTGCAGTAGTGCTAAGGAGCAGGCAGTCGAGCAGTAAGGAGCAGTGAGCAGGCGGGTTGGTAAAGAGCGAGGGGTCCCAGACTGCAAGAGCAATGTCTGACTGCCGGCATGTGGACATCCCCTGAGGGGTCCCAGACTGTGAGAGGCGCAGGTCGGGCTGAGGGACTGCCCCCACCCCCATGCACAAATTTCGTATACTGGTCCTCTAGTATATATATAAGACTGCGTCTAAGTTTTAATTTTCTTAGAAAAGACATTTTTATTGATTTCAGAGAGGAAGGGAAAGGGAGAGATAGAAACATCAATGATGAGAGAGAATCATTGATTGGCTGCCTCCTGCATGCCCTCTATTGGGGATCAAGCCCAAAATCCAAGCATGTGGCCTGACTGGGAATGGAACTGTAACCTCCTGGTTCATAGGTGGATGCTCAACCACTGAGCCACACCAGCCAGGCTTAATTTTTGATAGGACAAAAAAGATACCATAAACAAAATGATAGAACAAAAGGTAAGCTGGCGCCAAGACCGGTTTGGCTCAGTGGATAGAGCGTCGGCCTGCGGACTGAAAGGTCCCAGGTTCGATTCCGGTCAAGGGCATGTACCTTGGTTGCGGGCACATCACCAGTGGGAGGTGTGCAGAAGGCAGCTGGTCGATGTTTCTCTCTCATCAATGTTTCTGACTCTCTATCTCTCTCCCTTCCTCTCTGTAAAAAATCAATAAAAATATATTTAAAAAAAAGGTAAGCTGGGGAAAAACATTTGCAATTCATCTAATTGAAAGAAGATTCTTTTATTAAAATACATTTTTATTGATTTGAGAGAGGAAAGGATAGGGAGAGAGAGATAGACACATCAATGATGAGAGAAAATCTACAGATGAATGAACCAGGAGGTCGTGGTTCAATTCCTGGTCAGGCCAATTTGAGGTTGTGGGCTTGATCCTCAGTAGGGGGCATGCAGGAGGCAGCCGATCAATGGTTCTCTCTCATCACTAATGCTTCTATCGATCTCTCCCTCTCCCTTCTTCCCTGAAATCAATAAAAATAAATTTAAAGAGAGAGAAACTAAGATGGTGGCATAGATAAACACCGAGAAATTGCTGCTTCCCACAACAATTGATAAATGCATCAAAAACACAAGCCGGACTCATCCAGAACTACAGGAGAGCTGGCTGAGTGTAAATTCTACAACTAGAAGGAAAGAAAAGCACACTGAGAGCCAGAGGAGCTGCGGAGGTGGAGTGCAGAGGTACGGGGGCTCGCGCGCGCGGAAAGGGTCTGGCACCTGAGGACGCGGCTGTCTTTTTGAATCCGGAGGGAGACACAAGCTCCCGACTGCTCTGAAATCCGGCTCCGGGAAGTCTCTGGGGACCCAGGACTCATACGGGGAGAAACTGGTCTCTCTGGCAGCAGGCGAGCTTGAGGGCAGCTTTCCCTCAGAGGTGCTTGCAGCCATTGCTGGGACACTGGGACTCGAGACTCCTTAGGGCGGGGCAGAGGCTCCGCCATAGCTGCTTCCTCCGCCCTTTGATTCCTTGAGACCCCGCCCCGCCCAGGCTTCGGCAGAGGCTTTTGCATATGAATGCCCCGGCCCTTTGCAACCTGTAATTACCTAACCACAGCCCGGCCAGATAGACCCAGAGCTTCCAAGAGAAGGCCCAAGGCCCCACAGCGGCTTGCATTGCTACACAGCTGAGCATCATCAGGGCACTTCCAAACCCCAAAAAAAGGAAGAGGAATCTGCAGTTCTCTTCGTAGTTCCTGCTGTGTAACCTCAGGCAGAGGCTAAATTAGCACATCCTTAGATCCAAGAGCCACTGTACCCAGTGGTCAGAGGGGGACCATCCAGATCACAACTCCTCAGATCCATAAGGGACACACTCAGGGTGCAGTCTCAGTGAGCACCAAAGCCCCACTGAAGCAAGTCTTGCCCCAGAAGGGTGTCTCCAGCACAGAAGTTCTCCCACTGCAGACACAGCTGATTCTCACTGCCAATTGGCCTGGAGGTCAATTCCTCCCAGTGAGCCTACAACAACCAAGGCATAGCTACAACAAGACTGTGCACAAAGCCCACAAGGGGGTGCACCAAGAGTGTCCACCTCAGGTAACTGGGGAGGCTGAGCCACTGGGCCCTACAGGACACCTAGCACACAAAGCCATTCTATCAACACAGGGAAGCAGCCAAAATGCGGAGACAAAGAAACAAGTCACAAATGGCAGAAACGGAGGAAAGCAAACGACTGGATATAGAGTTCAAGGCCACGTTTATAAGGTTTTTCAAGAATTTTATGGAAACCACCGATAAATTTAATGAGTCCCTCAATAAGTATAGTGAGACCATGGAGGACATGAAAAAGGACCAACTAGAAATTAAGCATACACTGACTGAAATAAAGAATAATTTACAGAGATCCAACAGCAGACAAGAGGATCCCAAGAATCAAGTCAAAGATTTGAAATACAAAGAAACAAAAAATACCCAACTGAAAAAGAAAAAAGAAAAGAGATTCCAAAAATATGAAGATAGTGTAAGGAGCCTCTGGGACAGCTTCAAGCGTACCAACATCAGAATTATAGGGGTACCAGAAGAAGAGAGCGGGCAAGATATTGAAAACCTATTTGAAGAAATAATGACAGAAAACTTCCCCCACCTGGTGAAAGAAATAGACTTACAAGTCCAGGAAGCGCAGAGAACCCCAAACAAAAGGAATCCAAAGAGGACCACGCCAAGACACATCATAATTAAAATGCCAAGAGCAAAAGACAAAGAGAGAATCTTAAAAGCAGCAAGAGAAAGACAGTCAGTTACCTACAAGGGAATACCCATACGACTGTCAGCTGATTTCTCAACAGAAACCATGCAGGCCAGAAGAGAGTGGCAAGAAATATTCAAAGTGATGAATACCAAGAACCTGCAACCAAGATTACTTTATCCAGCAAAGCTATCATTCAGAATAGAAGGTCAGATAAAGAGCTTCACGGATAAGAAAAAGCTAAAGGAGTTCATCACCACCAAACCAGCATTATATGAAATGCTGAAAGGTATTCTTTAAGAAGAGGAAGAAGAAAAAGGAACTCTTACCATTTGCCACAGCATGGATGGAACTGGAGAGCGGATAAATACCACATGATCTCACTCATTTGTGGAATATAATGAACAACATAAACTGATGAACAAGGACTGATCCAGAGACGGAGAGGCATTGATTGGACTGTCGGTCTTTGGAGGGAGGGTAGGGGTGGGTGGGGGGAAGGGGGAAAGATCAACCAAAGGACTTACATGCAGGCATATAGGCCTAACCAATGGACACGGACAACGGGGGGGGGGGGGGGGTAGAGGGTAACGTGGGGACAAGGACACATATGTAATATCTTAATCAATAAAAATATATTAAAAAAATAAATTTAAAAAAATAAATACAACTGCCATTATCACATTGCTATATTTACATATTATAATAATGGAAACATATCTATAGCTCTATTGTTATACTGCATTGTATAATTATATATCACTAGATTATATGCTACAATAATAAATATAATTATTTTACTAGAGCTAATACTTTCTGAGTATTTACTATGTAGCATCGCACCATTACAGGCATTTTACATGAATTTCCCTGTTTAATCCTCTCGATAGCCCTAAGATACCATTATCTCTACAGGTAAAGAAATTGAGGCCCAGTGGCCAACCCAGAACTTGGAATGAGGCTACCTTGCTCCCTAGACCACTGTGAGGGAGTGTTATTGCAAGGGTGGCATCATCCTATAGGGACAGGGTAGGTCCCAGAGCAGTGCCCCCCAGGACACTGGGTACTCACTGTCCTCAGTGGGCCGAATATCTACACGCAGCTGCAGGTAAGGTTTGGAGGCAGTGGCGAAGGCTGTGCTGAGGTCCCAGTCAGACAGGAGTGAGAGGTAAGCTTCCTGCCCCAGCCGATCCCGGCCCAGGTAGCTGATGCCAAAGTTCTTCTTCCTGGACATGGGAGGTGCGGCAGCTCTCAGTGTCCCGGAGGCCTCAGGGACAGTTTCCAAAAGAACCAGGGGAAGGTAAATGGTGTTGATTGACAACAACTTTCTACTAGGTGCTAGATATTGTGCTAAGGATTGAGGGCAGATCCCTCATCTCTACTTGGTAACACAAACACAGAAACACACACACACACCTGCTTGTATCTGGAGGACACACTGGAAACTGGTAAAATGTTGGTACCCTCTAGGGAGGGTAACAGGGTAGTTGAAGGGTAGAAGTGGGAAAAAGCAGCCTTCTTACTGCATAAAAAAAGCAATCTGTATGACTGTCACTTTTCACAACAAAAGATGTTTATGAAAAAAAGTTAAATGACAACTAGGAATTCGTTCTCAGATACATTTGTGTAACTATGCAAAGAAGTATGTTGTGTGACGACTACTGTAACCATGAAAACATCCTAAATACCCATTACTTTGGCACACTTTGAGTTTGTTACCATGTTCTTGTATTCCTCCAAAATAACCACCAAAACAAAATAACCATCACACTGCCCCCAAGAGACCCCACTTTTCATCTATCAGGTTGGCAAATTTTCCAGTATTTTATAGGAACCCGTGTTTGTGAGGGTGTGAGGGAAACAGATATTTTATATGCTTCTGGTGAGTCTGTAAATTGGTAAAACCTGTCAGGAGAGCATTTTGGAACCACCCATTGAAAATTTACAAAGCATACTACGCCCTTTGATCCAGCAACAACAGTGCTAGGTGGCTGTGCACTGTGGGGTTATTTATAATAAAACAAGCAAATCACCTATCAAACAACAACAATGAAAAGGCCAATCCGTCACTGTTGAGGTGGGTAGCTCACTGGTCAGTCACCAGCATCCCCTTACTCACCCATTCAAGTCAAATGCTCGGATGAGGATGTGCTGCAACACATCGAGTGAGGTGATCTGGGGGTCAACAGCAAAAGAGCGGAACTCAGGTGGCAAGAAGCTCTCACATTTCTGGGGAGAGAAGACCCAGGGGAGGCCATCAGGAGTTATATCACCATGCTGAAGCAGAGGGAGCAGAAGGAGGCAAGGTCAGAGGAGTGGTGGGGGCCAGATCAAGGTGGGCATCCGGGACGATGGTTTTTGCTCTGAGGCGGTAGCATTGGGAGGGTTCTGAGCAGGGGAAGAATGTGGTCTGACTTTAGATTTACAGGATCCTTCTGGCTTCTCTGCTTGGGACAGAGTGTGGGGTGCAAGGGAGAAAGCAGCAGTCTAGTGAGGAGGAGGCTACTGCAATGGTCCAGACACACAATCTAGCACATGGAGCTACAACACTCCTCTGCTTAAATATCTTTTTAAGAAAAACATTTTTATTGATTTCAGAGAGCAAAGGAGAGGGAAAGAGAGATAGACACATCAATGATGAGAGAGAACCATTGACTAGCTGCGTCCTGCACACCCCCTACTGGGGATTAAGCCCACAACCCGGGCCTATGCCCTTGACTGGAATTGAACCCGGGACACTTCAGTCCACAGGGTGACGCTCTATCCACTGATCCAAACTGGCTAGGGCTTAAATATCTTTAAAGGATCCCCAACAGGTGGGCCTATAGGACCCCAGCCTCCTCTCTCCCATCAGCTATTTTGTGTGTGTTTTCTTCAATCCTCACCTGAGGATATTTTCCATTGATTTTTTTTAAATTTTATTGATTTTTTACTGAGAGGAAGGGAGAGGGATAGAGAGTTAGAAACATTGATGAGCGAGAAACATCGATCAGCTGCCTCCTGCACACTCCCTACTGGGGATGTGCCCGCAGCCACGGTACATGCCCTTGACTGGAATCGAACTTGGGACCTTTCAGTCCACAGGCCGACGCTCTATCCACTGAGCCAAACCGGTTAGGGCTCCATTGATTTTTAGGGAGAGTGGAAGAGAGAGAGAAAGACAGAGAGAAACATCGATGTGAGAGAAACACATCAATTGGTTGCCTCCTGCACGTGCCCTGACCAGGGCCTGGCCCGGGGAGGAGCCTGCAACCCAACAGAGGAACATGTCCTAGACCCGAATTGAACCTGGGACCCTGGGACCCTTCGGTCAGGTCTGCAGGCCGACAGGCTGTCCACTGAGCCAAACTGGCTAGTGCCCATCAGCTTTTTTCCCCCCATCAGCTTTTTTTTCCCCCCATCAGCTTTTTGACCTTTACACTTGTACTGCCAAATTGCTGTAAGTGTACTTCTCTCCAGAACCTACCCACTTCTCAGCACCACCAGCGCCACCACCTTAGTCTGAGCCACCATCACTGCTTGCTGGGACTAGTGCAACAGCTTTCTTACTCAGAGAACACTTTAAAGGCCCTTCACAATCTGGCCCTCTCACCTCTCCGATTCACCTTCATCCACTCTTCCCCTCGCTCTCTCCAGGGCTCCAGGAATATGGGAACCTAAGGGCACAGGCCAAGCTCATCCCCACCTCCCAGCCTTTGCCCTTGCTGTTCCCTTTGCCTAGAACACCCATCCCCACCCCCCACCCCCACACGCACAGGCTGACTCCTTGCAATTCAGGTCTCTGCTCCTTCAATACCTTCCTGGGGATTTCCCTGTACAACCTTGGCTAAAGTAACGCCCTAGTAGAGAACCTTTTTCAGCATTTCCTCATGACATTCACCAGTGTCCGAAGCATCTCATTTATTTAGCTGTTTGTCTCCCTCACCCGGTGGGGACCTGCACAAAGGTGCGCTCTCAACACATATGTTAACTGACCTAGGCGCCTCCTTTTCAGACAACAACCCTCCACCCCATCCTCAGGGACCCACTCCTCAACAAGGCCCCTCCTCCATCCCTACAGCCCCTCTTCTCCACCATAATCCCCATCCTGCCATTTTCAGTCTCCACACCTTCCAGCCCTGGCCTCGCATTCCCACATCCTGCCTGTTCCACCCCTGTCACTATTACCAGGCAGGCCCTCCAGCCTCGCCCCTCAGGTGACACCCCAAATCTCAGGTCCCGCCCTCCATCCTATGACAGTCACCGCCTTCTCCTCCCCTGGGAGCACCGGGCCAGCTGGTTGAGCAGCAGCCGACCTCACCTTGACTCGGACCCGTACCACCTCTCGCTCCTCCTCCTCAGCCGCCGCTGCTTGGACTCCCCCACCAGGCGGGGGCGCCCCAGAGCCGGCCAAATCCGAGGACCCAGTGGCTGTCGCCATCCCGCCGCCACCCGCCTGAGGGTGACGGGTGACGGTCGCCCCCCTACCCCTGCGGGCACTCCAGAGTGCGGGCGCCCGCGGCCCCACCTTGCGCCCGGGCGCAGGCGCAGAGGGCGCTGCACGACCCTAGCACCCCCACACCCGAGAGTGGAGGTCGCTTCTGCGCATGCGCATAGAGTGCTGTTGACAGGAGCCCCGCCCCACAACGCCGGGTGTTTTGCTTCACATCAGCCAGTGCGCAGGAGCCTACTGAGGTCCCACCTCCCCTTGTCCGTGGTTTGGTTGTTTGGATAGTCTACTTCCGGATTCACCCTAGTTAGTGTTAAAGTGTTGACCTATTCCAGCGAGAGGAGTGGGCGGGGAAAGGAAGCTGCTGCGCGATGACGTCAAGGCCCCCCCACAGCCTGCTGCAAGTTGCCTTGTGCCTCAGCTTACAGATGATGTCATCTATTTCAGATGCTGTGACCCTCTTCAAATGAATCCGCTGAACAGAAAAATAACCCTTTTCTCGAATCTTTTAAAAAAAATAGTTTACACATTGTGAAAATCAATGGAGCCATACATTTTAAATGTTTGTGATTTTGTTCACATATTATACTTAATTTACCAAAAAAGTCATTTTTATGCTCTCTAAAGATCCTAGCTTTTTATTTATTTTTTAAATTTTTATTTTTAAAATATATTTTATTGATTTTTACAGAGAGGAAGGGAGAGGGATAGAGAGTTAGAAACATCGATGAGAAACATTGATCAGCTGCCTCCTGCACACACCCCACTGGGGATGTGCCCACAACCAAGGTACATGCCCTTGGCCGGAACCGAACCTGGGACCCTTGAGTCCGCAGGCCGATGCTCCATCCACTGAGCCAAACCAGTCCAGGCAATCCTAGCGTTTTAAAGTTTACCTTCATTTTATTTAATCCTTGAGGACAACATGTTGAGGTTGGTCCTTTTATTAAATGGTGTGTCCAGTAAATATTGGCTGAATGATTGAATATATCTTAGATTCCTCTGAGAAACTCTATGTATGGAAAAATGCAAAAAGACATTCTCCTTACTTTACTGCACAATATTCATATGGTTTGGACAAAATACAGACTGCTCTTGCAAATGTAATTTTTTTTTTGGTATTTTGTATTTTTTTCTTTTTCTTCAAATGTAATTTCTAACAAAGGAGTCCTGTAAGATACCTGGACTTCAGCTGTTGTTGCAGCGTTATATGGATGCTACCCTTAACATTAACTTTTATTTATTTATTTATTTTTATTTATTTTTTTTAAAATATATTTTATTGATTTTTTACAGAGAGGAAGGGAGAGAGATAGAGAGTTAGAAACATCGATGAGAGAGAAACATCGATCAGCTGCCTCCTGCACATCTCCTACTGGGGATATGCCCGCAACCCAGGTACATGCCCTTGACCGGAATCGAACCTGGGACCTTTCAGTCCGCAGGCCGACGCTCTATCCACTGAGCCAAACCGGTTTCGGCCTTAACATTAACTTTTAAATGAAGACTGCAATTCTGTTTTGGTATCTTTTGAAATAATTTGTTGCCTTGGTACTAATATTAAATTGACATCTATTTTCTGGAATCTATATAAAAGCCTAAGCAATTGAAAGACCGGTCAACCGGTCGCTATGACGCGCACTGGCCACCAGGGGCTGTCCCCTGGTGGTCAGTGCACTCCCACAGCGGGAGCACTGCTCAGCTGACCAACAGGTGCCAGATGCAGGGCTCATGGCTGGCTGCTGCTGCCCGGAGACTGCAGCGTAGCTGCAGTGAGCCTACCAAGCGGTGCAGCAGCAGGCACAGCAGGGCCGGGATGAGCAGGAGCAGCAGGCAGGAGTGGCAGGCGGTGTTGGACTGCCGGTTTCGGCCCGATCCCCGCAGGCTATGCCGAGGGATCCCACCAGTGCACAAATCCGTGCACCAGGCCTCTAGTGTATAAATAATGATTTTTTTGAAAGCCAGAAGAGGGTTATTGGCACATATCTTTTACCCCAGGTGCTGGAGTCAAAAATACGGCATTGCTGGATTTTTTATGGAACAAGGAGCTTGAGAGTCTGCTTTTCATTAAAATTACCGTAGAATGGAATGAGCAAAACATTAGCCTGGAGCTTGGAGTTTATCCTGAGTGCACTAGAGCAGCAGTTGCCAACTAGTGGTCTGCAGACCACTGGTGGTCTGTGAGGTCTGAAAGGTTGGTGATAGCTGCACTGGAGCACAGGTTTTAGATGTGGGTATGATGTGGTCAGAAGCCTCTGTCTTGGTTGTGGAGAGAGCCTTGGATGGAAAGATAATGGAAACAAGATAAAAAAGGAGGTCTTCACCATGGTCCTGGGGAGAACTCTTTCTTTCATGGATTTATTCTTCCATTCCACAAATAGAAATTGTATGCCAGATAGTCTACATATATTGGTTCATTTAATCTGCATAAAACCCTATGAGGTAGTCACTATTATTACAAGCATTTTACAGATGAGAGCACTGAAGGCCAGGAAGAAACATGCTCAAGGTCAAAGGGATAGTAAGTGACAGAGAGTAGACATTGCAATGGATGGAAGGTGGGCTATGCCTGGTGTGTTTGAGGAAGAGCAAGAAGGCCAGGATGCCTTAATTAATGAGGTATGTGATGGATAGGAGGCGAGGAAGTAATTCACAGCTTTGACTGTAAAGGTGAGGCATTTCTCAAAAGCTATATAGTAGGCTCAAGCAGAACCAAGATTGGAACTGAAGTCCTGCTCTACACAGGTCACCTGGAGACAGTCTACTAATTTTTTTACCTCCTCTAAATTCGTCAAGTTCCCATTAATATATATATATATATATATATATATATATATATATATATATATATATATATATATATATATATATAAATAAAATTGATTTCAGAGAGGAAGGGAGAGGGAAAGATAGAAACATCAATAATGAGAATCATTGATTGGCTGCCTCCTGCATGCCCCCTACTGGGGATTGAGTCCGCAACCTGGGCATGTACTCTTGACCAGAATCGAACCAGGGAAACGTTCACTCTGCAGGCTGATGCTCTATCCACTGACCCAAACCGGCTAGGGCAAGTACCCATTGTTTTTTGATTGAAGGTCTAGGAAGTTAATGACAGACTGTGAGATGAATGATGATGAATTCTTCAAGGTGACTTATGGGGATTTTATTTTATTTTTTAATATATGTTTTATTGATTTCTGAGAGGAAGGGAGAGGGAGAGATAGAAACATCAGTAATGAGAGAGAATCATTGATTGGCTTCCTCCTGCACACCCCACACTGGGGATCGAGCCTGCAACCCAGGCATATGCCCTTGGCCAGAATCAAACCCGGGACTCTTCAGTCCGCAGGCCAGTGCTCTATCCACTGAGCCAAACCAGCTAGGGAAGTTATGGGGATTTTAAAGAGTGGGTGATGGGACATCTGTAGGGTGAGTGATGAAAGGCCAATAGGGTAAATGATAGGGGTCTGTGTGATACATGATGGGGGGTCTATAGGGTGAGTCATGGGGTTGTTGGGTACATAATGGGAGGTCTTTTGGGGCAAGTGATAGGTCCATGGTTTGATAAAGGCCTGTGAGTGATAGAGGTCAGTCTATAGGGCAAATGAGAGGCTGTTGTTGGGAGGGTGATAAGTGTCTTAAGGGTTAATGATGGGGTATATAGGGTAAGTGATGGGAGGGTCTGTGGGGGTAAGTTTTGTGGGGTCACGGGTAAATGATGGGGATCTTTAGAGCAGTGATGGGTGAGTCTGTGGGGTCAGTGATGGAGTTTTTGGAGTACCTGGGGAGTCTGTGAGTTGAATGATGGGGTATGTGTGGGGTGCTTAATAAGGAGACAAGAGGCTGAGTAAATTGAAGAACTTGAAGATTTGGAAAATTCTCAGCTTGTCCCTATCGCAAAAAATGAGCAAGTGTGTTCTGGAGAGAACACCAAGGATGTGGATAGAAGATCACTCCTTAAAAGAGATTGCAGGTGTGTGACTCATGAATCTAATCAGCCATCAGGGGACTTTCTGGAGTTAGTGATGGGGGTTTGTGAAGTCTAAATGATTGAAGGTCTATGTGATGGGGATTGGAATCTATGGCTGAGATAATGGTGGGCTGTGAAATGAGTGAGTGACAGAGGTGTCTTTGGGGTCAGTAATTAAAGATCTTTCAATGTTAGGGTCAAGACCTTTTATTTCCTTGTTTTAAAAATTACCACCACTGCGGACCTTGTAGGTTCTCTTGGACTTTTGTCCCAACAGCTCCTTGCAGTAGCTCCACACAGCTCCTTTCTTCCCTATTGCTGGCCCTTTTGGTGCCCACCCATCAGCCTGAGTTTGACAGATCAATTCACTTTGTCCTTTCAACCTGTGGGAGCAAGGAACAGACTCTTCTGGCAGATGGAGAGTTTGTCATCAGCCCGTGTTAAAGCCCAGTCCATCACTCATTATTTATGCTTGCTCTTGATTTTTGTGACTTTGGCATCCAGCAGGCTCTGGGCGTGGGTGATCTGCTTCACAGAATCGAGCACAAGGATTCCAGGCACCACTATCCACAGGGCATTCAGGAAGACAAAGTAAAACCAGAAGTAGAGCGGGTGGCCCAGCTCCCCGTGCTTGAATCCATCACGGTACTCTGTCAGGAAGTAGAGCACATCCCCGTATATCTGACCTGTGGGAGGTGGAAGAGAACTGTGAGGAGGAGGAGCTATTCCAAGGCATTTTTCAAGTCATCGTTTGAGGTCTCAGTCCTTAGAATTCCCAAATTCAGAGGTAAAAATTCTGAAATCATATAGCTAAAAAGTTAAAAAATCAGAAAAGTGAGAATTCCAGAAATTGGAAGCTGAGAATTTCAGAACCCAGGAGAGCTCATATCTCCAGAATTTAAGGAAGCTCAAAATCCTTTCATTCAAGACAGCTGAGGATTCCAGGACTAAAGATAACCCAGATTTCTAGAACTAAAGAAAGCTAACAATGTAAGAACACTGAACCTTAGATGAAAGAGGCTGGAAATCCCAAGCCTAGAGGACCCAAGGACTTCCTGCCAGCATGGGCCACCTCATGTAACCTTCACAGGAGACTGTTATTTAAAAAAATATTTTAAAAATATGTTTTTATTGATTTCAGAGAGGAAGGGAGAGGGAGAGAGAGACAGAAACATCAATGATGAGAGAGAATCATTGATCGGCTGCCTCCTGCACGACCCACACTAGCAGTCGAGCCTACAACCCGGGTATGTGCCCTGACCAGGAATCAAACCATGACCTCCTTCCCAAGAGACTTTGTGATGGAGGAGGAAGAGAAATGAACACTTCCCACTTGAGAACACAGGCTGAGAGGGGCATAGCTGTTCTAGAACTTCAGGGAATTTATCATTCAATCTGACTCAGCCCTGGGTGGGCACAATTGAGAGATCCTACCCACACGGATGCCCCCATATCTGCCCATCCCTGATAATCCCTCCAGCATCAGCGTGGGCCCTCTTCTCACCCACAGAGACCACGAGCTGTAGGACAAAGCGGACAGGATGCTGGCGGAGAAAGGCAACCACCACCCAAATGCTGAGTGGTCCCCACAGGAAAGCCGTGACAGTCTCCATGCATATCATGAAGTTGTCATTCCTGCAGGAGAAAGGATGAGGCGATACTGGCATCACTGTGCTCTAAGTTCAGGGAACCCCATTTGTGCTCCCTGACTCACCACCACCCCAAACCAATCCATGTCTCCCTTGACAGAGGCAAACACTTACAGGATGTAACGGCTGTCTCCCTTGGCGTACTCCTTCCCTGAAGAAGACAAGAGACATACATGAATAAAGGCAGGAAAAGAAACTCACACTTGTGAGAGCTGAGGGCCCATGTAATAAGGCAGGCTTCATAACCTCTCCATGCCTCTAACTCCTCATCCGCAATGAGGTGGCTGTTTGGATTTTAGAGTTAATATATGTATGCAAGATATGTGTGCAAACCTGACATAGGACAGTAAGTGCTGCTGTGATTGTCTGGCATTCAATAAATATCTGTAGAATAATGGAGGCAGGTATAGATGATGAACTGAATGATGTAGCCAATGAGAGAGAGAGAGGGAGAGAGAGAAAGGGAAGGAGGGAGGGAGGGAAGGAGGAAAGGACTGAGAGAGAAAGTGAACATGAATGAAAAACGTGAGCAGAGAATCAATAAGAAAAAGGCAGATCACATGACATAAAAACAGGCAGGAGACCGGAGTAGGTTCTTCACTAAAGAGGATTTCCAAATGGTCAATACACAAATGAAAGGTGCTCAAACTTTCATTAATTGTTAAGTAAAAGCAAATTAAAACCCCACAATGAGATAGCACTCACATAGAATCGTGGTCAGCAAACCGCGGCTCATGAGCCACATGCAGCTCTTTGGCCCCTTGAGTGTGGCTCTTCCACAAAATACCACGTGCGGGCGCGCACGTACAGTGCGACTGAAACTTTGTGGCCCATGCACAGAAGTTGGTATTTTGTGGAAGAGCCACACTCAAGGGGCCAAAGAGCCGCATGTGGCTCACAAGCCGCAGTTTGCTGACCACTGCACTAGAAGGTCTACAATTTAAGAAACACCTGACTATGCCCTGGCCGGTTTGGCTTGGTGGATAGAGCGTTGGCCTGCAGACTGAAGGGTCCTAGGTTCGATTCCGGTCAAGGGCATGTACCTTGGTTGCGGGCACATCCCCAGTGGGGGGTGTGAAGGAGGCAGCTGATCGATGTTTCTCACTCATCGATGTTTCTAACTCTCTATCTCTCTCCCTTCCTCTCTGTAAAAAATCAATAAAATATATTTTTTTAAAAAGAAACACCTGAGCATACCAAGTGTCAGCGAGGATGTAGAACTCTCATATACTGCTGGTGGGAATATAAAATGATGCATCCATTTTTGAAAACAGTTTGGCAGTTTTTCATAAAGTTAAACACACATCTACCATACAACCCAGCCACTCCTCCATAGTTACCTGAGAGAAATGAAAGCAGAGCCCCACACAAAGATTCTTATAACAATGTTCATAGCAGTTTTATTCATGAGATCAAAAGGAGTATTACTCATAACAGCAAAATACTGGGGGAAATGCTCATTAATACTAGACAAGTCAAGCCTGGCCAGCGTGGCTCAGTGGTTGAGCATGGACCTATGAACCAGTAGGTCACAGTTCGATTCCTGGTCAGGGTAGATGCCTGGGTTGCCAGCTCCATCCCCAGTGCGGGTGTGCAGGAGGTAGCCCATCAATTATCTCTCATCATTGATGCTTCTGTCTCTCTCTCTCTCCCTTCCTATCTGAAATCAATAAAAATATATTTAAAAAAATACTAGACAAGTCAAATAATTCTGTAACATTTAAGCTTTGAAAGCTCTTTAAGAGCTGATGAGGAGTGACCTGATTAAAAGAAGCAAACTTCAGAAGTGTATATAGCATGTTACCATTTGTTTATATAAAAGGGAAAAATAAAAATGATGATGATAATAAACATTTATATAGCATCTGTTGTCTGCCAAATAATAATAGTAATAAACAGTTACATGGCATCTACTGCTTGCCAAATATTGTTCTAAATGCCTTACATATATTTGGGGATTACTATTATCTCTCTTTTACAATTGAGCAAACTGAGACTTCTGTGTATAATTTATGTGTAAATAAAACCTGGAAGAAAACAAGCAATTATTAACAGTGGTTAATAATTGAGGAAACTTGGTGGACAGAAGGTAGATTTTCAGTGCATGCTTCTTTTTATCATTTGTTAAACCTCACCTGAAGATATATTTTCCATTGCTTTTCAGAGGGAATGGGAGGGAGGGAAGAAGATGGGAGAGAGAAACATCAATGTGAGAGAGACTTATCAATTGGTTGCCTCCTGCACACACCCTGACCAGGGTGGGGTATTGAACCTGCAAACCAGGTTTGTGCCCTTGACCTGGAACTGAACCCTCAACCCTTTGATGCACGGGCTGATGCTCTAACCACTGAATCGTGCTGATCAGGGCACACTGCATACCTCTTTATCTTATTTATTTATTTTATATATTTTTGATTTCAGAGAGGAAGGGAGAGATAGAAACATTAATGATGAGAGAGAATCATTGATCTGCTGCCTCCTGCACGCCTCACAGTGGGAATTGAGACCACAACCCAGGCACATGCCCTGACCGGGAATCAAACTGTGACCTCCTGGTTCATAGCTCAACACTCAACCACTGGAGGAGAACCAAGATGGCGGCATAGGTTAACGCCGGAGTTTGCTGCTTTGAACAACTACTTCAAAAGTGAAACTAAAACACAGAACGGACATCGCCCAGAACCACAGGAACGCTGGCTGAGTGGAAGTCCTACAACTAGGAGGAAAGAGAAACGCATACGGACACTCAGAGGAGGCGCAGTGCTGAAGTCAAATTCTGAGGTGCGGAGTGCGCGGAGCGGGCTGGCGGCGGAGGGCGCGGTTGTTGTTTTCAATCGGGAGGGAGTCGCAGACTCTGAGCTCCAGATACAGGCGAGTCTTTAGGGACCCAGGCTCAAACGGGAGAAGCGGACTGTCTGGCTTCGGTCAGAGCGAGTGCAGCTTTCTCTCCGAGCCTTGCAGCGGGTGCTGGGACTCAGAGAGGCAGAGCCCCTGGGGACAGGACTGAGAGCCGCCATAACTGCTCTCTCCGGCCCACCCTGTTGATCCTGTGCGACCCGCCCTGCCCAAGCCCTGCACAGAGGCATTTACCGGATAGCCTCAGGCAAAGGCTAGATTAGCACCTCCCTAGAGGACAGAAGTTCTCTCACTGCTGACACAGCTGATTCTCATAGCCACTTGGCCTGGAGGTCAAACCCTCCCTGGAATTAGCTACAACAATCAAGATTTATCTATAAGACTGCGAACAAAGACCACTAGGGGGTGCACCAAAGAAGCATAACAAAATGCGGAGACAAAGAAACAGGACAAAATTGTCAATGGAAGAAATAGAGTTCAGAACCACACTTTTAAGGTCTCTCAAGAACTGTTTAGAAGCTGCCGATAGACTTAATGAGATCTACACGAAAACTAATAAGACCCTCGATCTTATATTGGGGAACCAACTAGAAATTAAGCACACACGGTCTGAAATAACGAATATTAAACAGACGCCCGACAGCAGACCAGAGGAGCGCAAGAATCAAGTCAATGATTTGAATTGCGAGGAAGCAAAAAACATCCAACGGGAAAAGCAAAATGAAAAAAGAATCCAAAAATGCGAGGATAGTGTAAGGAGCCTCTGGGACAGCTTCAAGCGTACCAACATCAGAATTATAGGGGTGCCAGAAGATGAGAGAGAGCAAGATATTGAAAACCTATTTGAAGAAATAATGACAGAAAACTTCCCCCACCTGGTGAAAGAAATAGACTTACAGGTCCAGGAAGCGCAGAGAACCCCAAACAAAAGGAATCCAAAGAGGACCACACCAAGACACATCATAATTAAAATGCCAAGAGCAAAAGACAAAGAGAGAATCTTAAAAGCAGCAAGAGAAAGAAACTCAGTTACCTACAAGGGAATACCCATACGACTGTCAGCTGATTTCTCAACAGAAACTTTGCAGGCCAGAAGGGAATGGCAAGAAATATTCAAAGTGATGAATACCAAGAACCTACAACCAAGATTACTTTATCCAGCAAAGCTATCATTCAGAATTGAAGGTCAGATAAAGAGCTTCACAGATAAGGAAAAGCTAAAGGAGTTCATCACCACCAAACCAGGATTATATGAAATGCTGAAAGGTATCCTTTAAGAAGAGGAAGAGGAAGACAAAGGTAAAGATACAAATTATGAACAACAAATATGCATCTATCAACAAGTGAATCTAAGAATCAAGTGAATAAATAATCTGATGAACAGAATGAACTGTTGATTATAATAGAATCAGGGACATAGAAAGGGAATGGACTGACTATTCTTGGGGGGGAAAGGGGTGTGGGAGATGTGGGAAGAGACTGGACAAAAATCGTGCACCTATGGATGAGGACAGTGGGTGGGGAGTGAGGGCGGAGGGTGGGGCGGGAACTGGGAGGAGGGGAGTTATGGGGGGGAAAAAAAAGGAACAAATGTAATAATCTGAACAATAAAGATTTAATTAAAAAAAAAAAAGTAAAGTTTAGTAAACAGTAAGAGGATCATCAGGTTAGTGGATTGCCTTGAGCCATTTGGCCAACAGCAGGGCAATATTATGCTGATTTTTAGCCCTGCTGAATATCGTATTAATATGCTAACTACTGTTGGTCTTAGCCTTCAGCATTTCCCCCTTCTTGTTTTCTTAATAAATTTAGAAAGGTGTATGCCATCTGCAGGGCTTGAGTCCCTTTAAGACTTTTCATCCCGCTTCTGTAGACTAGCAATAAACATATAAGATAATGAAAAAAAAAAAAAAACACTCAACCACTGCGCCACGCTGGCCAGGCTGCATACCTCTTTAAATGTTTTTTTTTTTTTTGACTCATGTGAATATATATGCGACAAACAGTTAAATAAAATTTTAAAATAAATTAATAGAAGAAAAGCTGTTAGCCAATCCCTGCCCCCAAAATTCCCTCCCACAGCATATGAAAGAACTCAGGACTCACAGAGTTGGGACAAGAAGGCTTGGTCTCCAAGAAGTTCCTTGCTGTAGAGGCTGAACCAGCCCTCAATCACCAAGTGAATGAACCCACATATTGCAAACCAGCACAGTGATAGTCGTCGCCAGGTTCCCAGGGGGACGATGGCAGCAGGTCTTGACAACAGCCATGTGATCCCAAGTACGACCCCAGCGACGGAGAAGAGGCCAGCTATTATATGCCAGGCAGGGAGGTCATTGGGCACAAAGTTGTCCAGTCTCAGGTGCCGAGGCCAGTATGGGTGTAAGGGGTTAGCATTCGTGGCCATGTCTTTGTAGGCTGATGGCTTTGTGTGGATAAGTAGAAAGAAGGAAAAAAAGGAAGAGAAAAACCTGAACAAATAGAAAGCACAGAATGAGATGATAAAAATCAAATCCAAATGGTTTATTATCACAAAAAATGCAAATGGACTAAATTGACCAGGTACTAGACTTATGAAACTGGATTAAAACCGAAACTAATCATATGCTGCTTTAAGGTCACACAAAGAATGAAAACTTGTTCCAGCCCCTGGGACCCATATGTGGTAAACACAGTAACCAGACCAGCTCCCTGCCCTGAGGGTCAGAGTCAGCTGGGGAAGACAGGAATCAGGACAGGTCCCTGCTCTCATTGGTCACAGTCCGGTGGGCAGACAGAAGAATCTGACTAGGTCATAGCCCTCATTGGTCCCGCCCTGGGAGGGTTAGACACAGGAATCAAGCTGGGTCCGTGCCCTCAGGGGTCACAGGCTGCTGGGGGAGAAACAGAGAACAGGTTGGGTCCCATTGCTGGAGTCAGCGTCTTGCATCATTCAGCGGAGAGCTGGTCCCTCTCTGTAGTCCCGGAAACTGCAGGACGGAAGAGAGAAGACTAACGAGAACACCAACCCTCGGGTTCAGCGTGCGGAAAGCCAAACGCTTCCCGCAATAGCGTACACGGCCGGCAACCTGCAAGAAATAGGCAAGTGGAAGGCACAGGTCTCCGCGGCGCTTAAAGAGGAAAGGAGGGTTAAATGCAGAGACCACCAATCAGAACTAGAACCCTCTAGTCCAGCTGCCCAATGAGAAGGAGGATCTTCTGTAGCCCGGACGACCACGCGGTACCAGGGGGGCCTCGCGCAGGCGCGTGAGGGTGGGTGGCGTGGTGGCGGGTTGGAGGGGGGAAAAGGGTCTCGCGCAGGCGCGCCTGTGGCCGGCCGTTTTTTTGTAGCGGAGAGCGACGGGATGGAATGGCAGGCGGGGCGGGGGGCACTCACCCAGCGGCGCTGTCGCAGCGACCTGTCCAGCAAGGTTCCGGCTCTGCTGAGCTGGCCTGCGGGCTCCGTGACAACCTAGTTCAGACCCCTTGCCTCCCAGGTTCCTAGTCTTATGGAGTTGGCCAATGGAGGGGCTGGGAGGCGGCCAGTGTCACTCTCAACCAATCAGAGCTCTCCATGCGCCACCGGTCCCGCCCTCAGGCGTGGTGCCATTTTCCTTGTTGGTTGAGCCAGTTTGGAGGTGGGTGAAAGCAGGGAGTGCCGCAGTTGGTGGGCGTTTTCGGCCGAAACCAGCTTGAAAGCAGTCTTGGCTTCAGTTTCCCCATCCTCTTATCAGTCAATCGTCTGCTGTTGAATCAGCATTGCATTGCGTCCTCTCTTCTTTGCCCTCATTTCGTAATCAGACCAATTAGTCCGTTGCCAGACACAACCTGCATTCTTTTGTAAAAAATAGGTTTTTATTGACTTTCAGAGAGAGAGGGAGGGAGAGGGTTAGAGAGAAACGTCATCCTTTGGCTGCCTCCTGCACGCCCCCTACTGGGGATTGAGCTGCAACCCGGGCATGTGCCCTTGATCAGAATCAAATCAGGAACCCTTCAGTCCGTAGGCTGACGCTCTCCACTGAGATAAACTGGCTAAGGCCAAAAACCTTCATTCTTATTGCCCGAATGCACAAGGAAACAATACTAAGATGACATCCTGTAAAATACACCTCTATCCTCTACCTCAGCGCTCAGGACTCCTTAGCAGTCATCCTTACCTCTCCCGACTTCAGGTCAGAAAAACCAATCAGAACTCCTTGAGAGCCAGTTGGCATGGAGATATTCAGTCTCCCTGTGCCATCTCTAAAGAACAAAATTGAACTCCACAATTCTAGCCAGTGAGCACCCAGACTGCACAGTCAGAATCTAGACCCATCCCAAACTTCCTGTCCAATTACAACTCATAAACCTTAGTCCAGTGGTTCTCAACCTTCTTTAAATACAGTTCCTCATGTTGTGACCCAACCATAAAATTATTTTCGTTACTACTTCATAACTGTCATGTTGCTACTGTTATGAATCGTCATGTAAATATCTGATATGCAGGATGGTCTTAGGTGACCCCTGTGAAAGGGTCGTTCCACCACCAAAGGGGTCATGACCCACAGGTTGAGAACCGCTGCCTTAGTCGTAAGCATCAACTGTGTGTGTGTGTGTGTATGTATGTGTGTGTGTGTGTGTATGTATATATATATATATATATATATTTTTTTTTTTTTTAGAGGCCCGGTGCATGGATTTGTGTACTGATGGGGTCCCTCAGCCTGGCCTGCGGGAATTGGGCCAAAACCAGATCTCTGACATCCCCTGAGGGGTCCCGGATTGCAAGAGGGCAGGAATCGGGCTCCCTCCTCTCTGGTTCCGGGTGTGTCACCTGAGAACTGCCCTGCCAAGTGACCACAGCTCGGCAGCTCCTGCATTGAGCATCTGCCCCCTGGTGGTCAGTGTGCATCATAGCTACTGGCCAGTAGGCAGGTTGGCCAGTCTCTTTCTTAGGCTTTTATATATAGAGAGGTATATATCAGAGAGAGGGAGAGTTAGAAACATCAATGATGAGACATAATCATTGATCAGCTGCCTCCTGCATGCCCCACACTGGGGATCAAGCTGCAACCCGGGCCTGTACCCTGACCTAGAATTGAACCGTGACCTCCTGGTTCATAGGTTGATGCTCAAGCACTGAGCCATGCTGGCCAGGCTGAACTGTGTCTTGCTCTTTTCTCTGTCCCAGTTAGAGCAACCAATCAGTTTTCCTGCCGATTGGTATCAGGCCTCCCCCCACACAACTAATTTGTCCCAGTCCTACTTATATCAGGCAGTGCCATCTTCTATCTCATCATCCAATCATGAACAATGAACTAATCACAAACTGCTCCCTCTTCATGGTTTCCAGCTTCCAAACCTTTATCCATGCTGTACCCCCTTCCTCACTCACTTCTATTCCCCACTAAGCAGTGAAGAAAGAGTCTTTTGTATATTTCCTACTTTTATTTGACAATAACAAACTGTATATAAAAAGGGAGTGGGAAGGCGGGAAGTTCTGTGCATTTCCCCCTCTCTGCTTCCCTAAGCATCCCCCATCCCTTGGCCCCAGCAGGGACCACCCCCTTCCCGCCTTGTGGTGGGGTGGGGATCAGCAGGCATGAAAATGGTGTGTGTGTGTGTGTGTGTGTGTGTGTGTGTGTGTGTAAGGGTGTTAGGGGGACTATGATGGAGCAGGGTCAAGAATTAGAGGGCCATCCCTCATCCTCCATCAGAGCTGGCACCCTGAGGAGGGGTTGAGTCTTGAGGGAAGTTGGAGGGTCCACAGATGTGCCTCAGCCTATGAGACGGTAGAAGATCCAGCATCCAAAAGTGACCCAGTGACTGGCCCAGCTGAGCTCTGACCACTTGTGGACAGTGTATGCCATGCCATAACCCTGTGGGAGAGAAAGAGGTGATGGTCCCACTCAGCAAGAACAAAGAAGGTCTTAGGACAGTGATGGTGAACCTTTTGAGCTCGGCGTGTCAGCATTTTGAAAAATCCTAACTTAACTCTTGTGCCGTGTCACATATAGAAATTTTTTGATATTTGCAACCATAGTAAAACAAAGACTTACATTTTTGATATTTATTGTATATATTTAAATGCCATTTATATATATTTAAATGCCATTTAACAAAGAAAAATCAACCAAAAAAATGAGTTCACATGTCACCTCTGACACACGTGTCATAGGTTCGCCATCACTGTCTTAGGAAAACCCATCCTTTGCTCAAGGCCATTTCTGTGACTCCATGGTGACCTTAGTTGAGGCCCCAGAGAAAAAACTGGGTGATATGAAAGATAAACAGATTTAGTTTTATTTCCTTTGTGTTTTCTTCTTCAACTCCACTGTCTGACCTGTACTCTGCATATAAAACGTAAGATTTAGATTTTTTCTTTCATGTTTTCTTTAGAAATCATTTTAAAGGCAGGACAAGATAACCCCACTCTCTGATCTGTACTCTCCTTTGTATGTAAAGAGCTCCTAGAAATCAGTATTTTAAAAAGACAAAAATTGGCAAAGGAGGTGAGTAGACCATTCTCAGTAAAGGAAAAAACCAAACAGCTCTTAAATTTATGGCCTCACTCATAATCTTCCTCCTCTCAAACTGGCAAAAACATCCAGAAAGTCTGAGAGGCACTCTGTTGGTTCACACACTGCTGGTGGGAGAGCAAAAAGGTAACTTCTCCATTTCAACTACCAAAAATTGATCTTACAGTTCTGTCTGCACCTGTGTGAATCTACATGGGTATGAGGATATTACTTGCTGCAATGTCATTTGAAATAGGAAAGGACTGGAAATCACCTGGGTGTCCACTGATAAGGGACAAACTACCCTGTGTCATAGCCTTACAGTGGAAAAAAAATGAGTGAGGACACTGTACTGATGTGGAAGATTTCCAAGGATTATTATATAGAAAAGCAACATGTAGCGCACACTGTCATCCATGAGTTACCTTTAGGGTAAAAACCAGGGGAGGGAATCAAAAGATGTTTTTATATTTGCTTATTATGCTTACATTTTTGAAAGGTATTCTAATAAAATGAAGGAAAGTGGTTACCTGTAAGAGGGCAGTGAGTAGACCGTAGGAGCAAGACTTTTCCCTGAATATCTTGAATACAGTTTGGTTTTTTAACTTTGTGATATACACTAACTATTTTTAAATGTTTTGATTAAAACAAGATAAAAACTTTATTTAAAAAGAAGCAAAACCCTGCCCTGGCTGGTTGCTCAGTGGTTAGAGCATTGGTCCACAAACCAAAGGGTCTCGGGTTTGATTCCTGGTCAAGGACACATACCTGAGTTGCAGGTTCACTCCCCACCCCGTGATCCAGGTGTGTGTGGTAGGCAGCTGGTTGATGTCTCTCTCTCACATCAATGTTTCTCTCTCTCTCTCTCTCTCTCTCTCTCTCTCTCCCTCCCCCTCCCCCCTCTCCCTCCCTCCCTTCTACTCTCTTTGAAAAGCAACAACAAAAAGGAACCCCCAAAATAAAAAGAAGCAAAACCCAGATTTGCACACTCAACCTGATTAAAAATTAAAAGCTGTTTTTAATGATGAAAATAATATAAAGTTTTATTTTTAATTAAAACAAAAATTTAAAAGAGAAGCAAAACCTGGATCCTGCAAGAGCTATGTGAGAAAACATTATTTTAGAAATTGTTTTTAATTTAAAAAGGAGTAAAATCTGGAACATGCATACTCCACATGAATAAAAATAGCCTATCCATTTTAATATACATTTAAAAGTAGAATCTAGAGCAGGGGTCCTCAAACTACGGCCCGTGGGCCACATGCAAATACAAATATTGTATTTGTTCCTGTTTTGTTTTTTTACTTCAAAGATATGTGCAGTGTGCATAGGAATTTGTTCATAATTTTTTTTAAAACTATAGTCTGGCCCTCCAAAGGTCTGAGGGACAGTGAACTGGCCCCCTGTTTAAAAAGTTTGAGGATCCCTGATCTAGAGTTTGCATAATCAACTTGAGTGAAGATTTAAAAAAAAAAATTAAATAAGAATAAACCTTGCAGGTTCGACCTAAACAAAAATATGATGAGATGACTAATTGAAAAAAAAAGTAAAACCTGGATTTTGCATTCCATCTCCATAAACTAAGTAAAATAAATATATTTTGCAAACTTCACCCAAATAAAAGACGCAGCAGTGCCAATCAACCAGAGGGACAACGGGAAGGAAGGACCGAGGAGCACTGGCTGCACAAGCTAGAGACACACCACACAAGGTCCTCATGTCTCAGCCTCCCCGCCCCCCTTTGTCTTCATGGTTCCCATGAGCAGGTGGCACATCCCTGGGTACCCCCAGCCCAGGGCCCCACCTCACCTGCTCCTCTGTGGTATCATCCACATCGACATCAAACAGGGAGCCCAGGTAGGCCAGGTGGAAGATGGCCAGGGCCCCAAAGAGCAGGTTTAAGGCTCGTACCCCCAGGCCCTGTGGGGGACAGATGGATTTGCTTGGCAGCTGGACCTACTCACTGTCCCTCAGTCCCACCTGGGCAGGGGAGCCCAGGGAGATGCACAAAGTGCAGTGGGTTCCAGGAATGAGGATGTCCGTGGCACCCCCGGGTAGGAAAGAGATGGTTCAGATCCTCTTATGGGAGCTCAAATGGTATCCAGGGCTCAGGGTACTGTTTGCATTGAGGGTGTCCAAGTTGGGGGAGATGCGAGTATTCAGGCAAAGGAGGCAGAATGGTGGAGCTCTGACTCGGGGATTTATGGTAAGAAACATCAGTTGTCTGATAGGAGACAAATCTGAGGTTGCCCATATTTCTTATTGCAAGCAGAAGGAAAAAACAAAAAAAAAAAACACCAAAAATCAAAAGTAAATTCCTAGCATGTCCTACAGGACCCATCATTCTCCCCCTCGCTCACTTTGCTCAAGCCACACTGGCCTCCTCGCTGTTCCTCAAATATTCCAGGCCCTCTCCTATCTTGGGGCCTGTACACTGGTTCTTCCCTTTGCCTGGAATGCTTCTGTCCCTCACCTCCCTCAGCTAAGGAACTCAAAAGGCACCTCCCTATTTAAAATGGAATCCATTCACCCCCTGATAATTCCCTTCTCCTTTCCCTTGTGTATTTCCTCCTTGGCACTAATCACCGTCTAACAAACTATTATACTTTACTGACTTATTTTTTACTTACTGACTCCCCTGTTAAAATGTTTGTCCCAGAGGGCTGGAACTTTATAGTCTGTTGTTCACCACTGTGTCTCCAGCATCTAAAACAGTGCCTGGTACCAGCAAGTGTTCAATAAATGTTCACTGGGGACATGAATGCCTGGTGTGCATACAGCAGGTGTTTGATAAATGTTTGTTAGAGAGACGCATGGCAGTGAACAGAGGTGAGGTTCTGGGATGGCTCAGGCTCCAGAACAGGAAGCTGGGCACCCTGAGACACATATAAGATGGAGACAGAAGCAACATTTTTGAGGGGCGGGTGTTGGGCTTGAGGTTGCCCAGGCTGAACCCTCACCAAGCGATGCTGGTGTGAACAGTCTGGTGGGCACCGTTTCGACAAGACGCAGGCACTGAGGATCCGAGCCAGGCGCTTCCGGAGGACTGGGGTAGATGTGGGGAGGAAAGGGGGTCAGGTTAGCCTTAGGTTGGTTCTAGCCCCCTACCAACCTTCCATCCTGTCTCCTAGGCTGGGCTCTAAACTCACCGTGTTCCACGTAAGTGATAAATGCCAGAGACAGCAGCACCGCAGCCAGATGGAAGCTGAAGCCCTGGTGGGGCCCCAGGGGGCAATGAGGTGAGTGAAGAGGAGGCCCTGCCACCCCCGCCCCGCTCCCACCCTGATCCCCCTTCACCCTGCTCACGTGCAGGAGGGCGCTGGCTGCATAGGTGACCAGCACGGCTGAGAAGGTGCCCAGGCGGAGAGCGTTCTTGAAAACATCTGCAAGAGGGAGATGCGGGTCAAGAGTCTCCCAAGATTCCCTCCTGCCCTGGGGAACCATTGGGCGGGGTGAGGATACACAATGTGTTGGAAGCCCCAGGATAAAGTCTTTAAAAAAATATATTTTATTGATTTTTTTTTACAGAGAGGAAGGGAGAAGGAGAGGGATAGAGAGTTAGAAACATCGATGAGAGAGAAACATCGATTCAGCTGCCTCCTGCACACCCCCTACTGGGGATGTGCCCGCAACCAAGGTACATGCCCTTGACCTTAAACGAACCTGGGACCCTTCAGTCCGCAGGCCAACGGTCTATCCACTGAGCCAAACTGGTCAGGGCAGGATAAAGTCTTTGGAATGGTCTCATACTTCCTCTGTCCAAAACTTAGCTCCTGAACTTTCCTCCCAATCTATTTCTCCCGCAGTCTCTCCAAGTTCAGCCAATGTCAATCAACTCCACCGTTCCAGTTCCTCAGGGCAAAAACCTGAGAATCACCCTGAATCTGCCCTCCCCCTCACTCCCACAACCAAACTCAGCAAATCCTGTCAGTTTCACCATCAGAATTTACCTGGAATCTGACCTCTCTTCGCCATGTCCACTGCCTCCACCACCTGCCCTACTGCAGGGGCCTCCTCACTGCTTCCACCTGGCTCCCTCCCCATCTGTCCTCACAGCAGCCAGAGGGTCCTGTTACAACCCGTCAGCCCAAAGCTCTCCTCTGCTCAGACCCCTGTTGTGGCTTCAGCTCTCTCAGAGAAAAGGCCAAAGTCCTCTCTGTGGCCAGTGAGGGCCCACAGGACCAGGCCCGTCACCTCTCCAACCTCACCTCCTGCCATCTGCCTTCTGGCTCTCTTTCCTTCTGCTGAACCAGTCTCCTCAAACATGCCAGGCACATTCCTGTCTCAGGACCTTTGCACTGGCTGTTCTTTCCTTCTGTTACACTCCTCCCCCACATATTTACAATGCTTGCTCTCTCACCTTATTTAGATCTCGGCTCAAATGTCACCTCCTCCGTGGTACTTATTCTGTTAATTTATTTAAAATTGTGACATCCCACCCACACTGCCAACACTCCAGATCATCCTTTCCTGCTTTATTATTATTATTTTTCACCATAGCACTCATCACCATCTGAACTCTTGTGTATTTTTCTCTCTTTTAAAATAATATTTTTATTGATTTCAGAGAGGAAGGGAGAGGGAGACAGAGATAGAAACACCAATGATGAGAGAGAATCATTGGTCGGCTGCCTCCTGCACACCCGCTACTGGGGATCAAGTCTGCATGCAGCCCGGGCATGTGTCCTGACCAACCTGGAATTGAACTGTGACCTCCTGGTTCATAGGTCGTCGCTCAACCACTGATCAACACCAGCTGGGCTATTTTTTCTCTTATAATGTGCTCCCCCCACAGAAATTCCAGCTCCACAAGGGCAGGGATTTGGGGCTGTTGTCATTTTTGGTCCCTGCAGTACCTTCAGCCTAGCATACAATAGGTTCTCAGTGAATGTTCTATGACTATGTAAAAGGGCCTGGGGTGAGGACTCCCCACTCTTGGATGGGTGACTTGATGACTCACAGTTATTTAGCCAATAAGACATGGGCAGGTTCCAGCTTGTGACAACTTCCACCATGGACCGAGGCAGCTCCACGTTCAGTGGCTTGGACACTGTCAGGTCCCTGTGGGCAAAAGGTATACAAATTCATCTGGGATCTCAACTCATCTGACTGCCACACTTTCGTCTTGGCTGTTTCCTCCCACGGGAGCACCCACTTCCTCCCTGAAGCTCCTCTAGGCAACAGCCTGAGGGAGAGGATGGTCCCCCAGCCCTTCCCACCATTTCAGGTGATCCTTCTCCTCGGTGAAGCCAGCTCCTGCCAACGTGGTCGTGGCCTCAGACAGGAAGCCCACAAAATAGTTGCTGAAGTGGAAGGAGACAGCACTCTCGTAGGCTCGCAGCCACCTGGGGGGAAAGGAGAAGGGGGAGAGGCATCATGCCCAGGGGCCGGCATGATACCCCGCCATGTGCCATCATCCCCAGCCCCACTCTGTAGACTCACCTTACCATGGTGCCCCTAAGGCCCCCAGGGGTCAGGAAGGCAGCAGAGAAGAAAGGAAAGAGAGTCAGAGGCCCAGGAGGCTGGCCTGAGTTGGTCTTAGACAAGACAGAAACATAGTGGCAAAAACATAGGTGCAGTGTGATAGCCACAGACATGCATACACTGTCAGTTTCATGGGGCTCAGATGAGTGTGTGAGCTGCTCCACAGTATGATATAGTCCCGCAGTCTCACATGGCCAGACATCCAGACCCAGCCTCTATCAGAGGCCCATCCTAACAGCCCTACACCGTGACACAGCCACGTGGCCAGACACAAATAGTATCAGACTCCCAGCCTTGCAGCTCTCTAACCTGACTCAGTGACCATAAGACATACAAAAGTCCTGTAGTTAGGCACAGAGATCATCAAGCTCCCTGCTTTGCACACATATGCAAGTCTACCCCCAACAGTCATCCTGTCAGTCATACAATAGACACAGGCAGAGTCCTGCATTGGAAACGGCTGGTTCTGGAATCAGGCCTGGGATTGACGCCTGGCTGCTTAACTGGGTGACATTGGGCAAGTCACTCCACCTTCCAGAGCCTCATTCAGCATTAGACACAATCAGCTGCCAGTGAGTAGGGGGAAGGGAGGGGCCATACAATCAAAGAGCTGGATTATACCAATTCTAGTTATACCAGAGTCAGATGGTCAGTCGGTCACAACCACTCAGCTAGACAATACCATGCAGCCAGAGAAGGCAGACCCACAGGCAGGCCCATCAGAGAGGCACATAACATGCTACAGTCAGACCCATTCCCAGCCAGAGTTACAGACAAGCCAGACTTACCCAACGACAGCCACACACCCCGTCATTGACAATGGCACAGCCAGAACTCCAGTCCCACATCGGGAGTCAGCGGCTGAGAGACAAACAACCCATACACACGCCTAGCCAGAGTCTCAGACAGGTCAGCATCACCAGCCAACCCATACTTGTCACTCCCTGTTACAGTCATGTAATTGGCTTCTAAAGGTGAAACAGCGGAACAGATGGACATTCATACATAGTATGTGTCAGGGTGTCAGTCATACATGGAGTTACAGAGCCAATCTTGGCCAAACAACAGCCACAGACAGACATTCAATCTCGTTCCAGTCATGGGGTAGATGGTCAGATAGTCTCAGACTTAACAGAACCAAGAGGTCACAGACTATGCCCCCACCCCCCAGTTAGCCCACTCGCCCTCAGCACCTGCCCTCATTTACCTGGCTTTGCGTTTCTTGCTGTAGTAACAGAAGATAGACAGAAGCATTAAGAGACAGGCTCAGAGCTGGGGAGACCCCAGGTCCCTACCCAACCCCCTCTGCAGGGCAGAGGCCTCGAAGGCTGTGCTCACTTTCGAAGGAGGCGGTCACCATCAAGGGGGATGAAGTACGGGAAGAGGTAAGGGCCCACACAGGTGGACAGCACAAGGCACAGCAGGGCCAGCGCCAGGCTCCGGGTCACCTTCTGCAGCCATCGGCGGCTCTGTGGGGATCAAGGCTCCATGAAGACTGCCCTGTGGGGGCTCCCACAGTCCCTGCCCACCTGTCCACCCAGGACCTCACCAGAGGGCGACCTTGGACAGCCTGTAGGTAGCTTTGGAAGGATATCCAGGGCCCAAAGACGATGGTGCCCACGAAGTAGAGGTAGCCCATGAACTCCACAGGTGAGGGCACAGCACCCACCTCGCCCCGGTCCAGGTCGAAGCCCAGAGACACTGCCTTCATGGCCACGATCATCTGGGCCCCTATGTGTGGTGCCCATAATCAAGTGAATGGGCACAGAGCAGGTCAGCATGGGGGGAGGGGGAGCACCAGGTGAGGGGTGGTAGGAAAAGAGAAGTTCAAGAGTGGACAAGTGGGCACAGAGTCTATAGGCAGATTAGCAGGTAGGCCCAGGACTGGCAGATGCCCTTTTTCAAGAGTGAGGCACATACATGAGATGAGAGAGGAAGATGGGCGGGGGGAGGCATAGTAGAGGGAGACAGATATAAAGGGCATCTGAGGCCTGCCTGTCCAGTGGGGAGGACAGATGAATGACAAAAGTGGAGTGGGGCAGGGGCAGGTGAGAGATCCAGGGCTTCCTACCTCGCATCTTGTGCCACGTCACAGTGTCCACCATGTGCATCTCACTGAGGAAAAAAGGTGGTGGTCTTGGGCCCATGACTCCCATGGCCTCAGAGACCACAAAGGGAGGTGGGGATCAAGGTTCAGAGAGGCTTACACCCCTGTCCAGCACAACCTCATGGAGGAATAATTCTCCAGGACTCCCTCCTCCAGGGGGAGCTCAAGCCCAGCCTGTCCTGTACAGCCTCTAGAAATAACTAGTCTCCCACATTCCCTCCTCCAGGAACACCCTGTGCTCTTCCTGTCCTGCACAACCTCACGAGGAGCAGCCAGGGGACCCACCCACGGGGACCCACCCACCCTTCTGCCAACAGTGTGGGGACGAGGGCTCACACCCATACCCCATGAGCAGGTAGATCAGGATGGTGACGGAGAGGAAGACGCCTCGATGGGAGGAATGTCGGCAGAGGAACAGCACAAGGTAGCACAGGAGGCTGAGCAGCACAACCCAGACCATGTGCAGCTGGAAGAAGTGGTAGAGGCTGAAGAACCCTCCTGCCACGGTGCTTGCGTGCTTCAGGTAGGATGGCAACCCTTCAGGTGAGAGAGAGACAGAGAATAGGAAAGGGAGGTTGGGTGGGCTGGCAACAAGGGAGGGCAACCTGAGCAGAGGGCACAGCCTGGGCAAAGGCCTAGAGGTTGGAATGTGGTGGGATTGCAGGGGGCCCAAAGCAGGTGTTGGGGAGCTGGAGAGGTGGCAAGGTCTGGGTTTATTTATTTATTTATTTTATTGATTGATTTGAGAGAAAGAGAGAGAGAGAAACATCGATGTGTTGTTCCACTTATTTATGCATTCATTGGTTGATTCTTGTATGTGCCCTGACTAGGAATTGAAATGCAACCTTGGGATATCGGGATGATGTTCTAACCAACTGCGCCACCCAACCAGGGCCAAATCCTGGGTTTAAAGAAAAGAAACATCTATAAAGGACATTTGGGAACCCTGGGAGAAATGTGAGTATCAACTTATATTGGGTAATATTATTGCATCCAGATTAGATTTCTTGAGGGGTGATGGTTGTGGCTGTGGTTGTTGGGGGAAGATGTCCTTATTCTTGGGGGACACACACTGATGCATTCGGAGTGAAGTGTCAGCAGGTTATTCAAATTATTTAGGGAGATGATAGATAGATAGATAGATAGATAGATAGATAGGACAGGCTAATGTGGGAAGATGCTGACCATTGGGAATCTGGTAATACATATAATGGGTGTTCATTGTATTATTCTTTCAAGTTAACTTCAGTAACCGAAATATTTCAAAATGATAAACCTAAAAAAAAAATAAAACATCCATTTAAAATAAAAAGAAAATGTAGCACCTTTGAATTTCAGATTTCCAAAATTCTCAGCATCCTATAGGGACTCTGGGAGCTTAGAGTCTTAGCATTTGGATGTAGGCTTGCTGTGATTGTGGAAACATTCCAGAATCCCAGCATTCAGAAATCTCAGCATGCCCTGATTCTAGAAATCCATATTGCCAGCATTTTGGAAGCCTAGAATGTGAGAATTTCAACTTGTCAGCTCCCCAAACCCTGTAGTGTGGTACTTTGGGATTCCTTAACCCTTTGACACCAGCATTGCAGAATCTTATAACGTTGGGATGTAGACATTCCAGGTTCCCAAAATCCAAGAACATCAGCTTTCCAGAATCCCAGAACCCAGGAATACTGAAAGGCATGGTTTGGCATGGTATGGCATGGGGTGGCTGGGCATAGTAGGATGTCGTGTGGTAGCATGGTGCTTCGCCTGGTGGGAGGTGGTGGGCTGGACATATTGGCGCCTGGCTTGGCATGGCAAGATGCAGCAGGAGAAGGTACAGCTTGGTCTGGATGAATGTGGCAGCATGATATGGCCTGGCATGGCGCATAGTGTGGCAGGCACTTACCGAGCCTCCAGAAGAGGCGGCAGGCGAGGCAGATGGCAAGGAGCAGCCAGATCTGGTCAAGGCCCTGCTGGGCAGTAGGCAGGAGACAGCCCTGCAGCAGCTGCTGGAAAAATTCCTGGCGGCTGAAGGTGGCCATCGCAGCCCCTCACGGATGGATGGACAGATGGATAGACCTGTCAAAGTGGGGACACAGAGCAGGGATGTCCATGGGGCAGACCATGCTCAAGGCATAGGCTTGAGCACTCAGGTTTCAGCTGGGGGCTGTCCAACCCATTTAGACACACAGAACTGGGGGGGGGGGCTGGGAGAGGGTGTGGGTGTCAGGTACATCAGATTGAGCCGCCAACTGTGCGTGTGGGAGCGTCCTGGGTGCACACACACAGCCCACGACCTGTGGTGAAGGAAGGACCTGTGTCTCTCCTATGCTGTGAGGAGTCGGGGTCCGATGGGGAATGAATGGTGTACATTCCAGGCCGGTATATCAAATGGGGACGCTCTCTGGTTTCCAAGGTAGAGTCACTCTGTGTGGAGGGCAGAGAGGGAGATCCTGTGACACTTGGGGGCCGTGTGCATCTCTCCTTGTACGGATGTGAGGGGTGTCCTGTATCCCCTGCGTACCCCATCTCACCCCCACCCGGCCACTCCTGGCCACCAAGAAAGCCCTGCCCAGGCCCCGGGGCTTCAGGGAGGTGGTGGTGGTGGTTGGGGACAGAGCAGAAGGGGGAGTCTGAAAGGTGATGGAGAGGGGACCCAAGAACACGCGCTGCAGATCAGTGCGGGGAGGCCGTCTCAGGATGGGAGCGGAGGAGCCGCGCGCGCACTCCTGGGACCTACCTGGCAGGAAGGAAGCTGCGGTCCCGGGGACCGGGGACGCACTGCCGCCGCCACCGTCGCCGCCTCCTCCGGGCAGCCTCCCCCGCAGGCCGCAAGGCCGGGACCAGCTGCGGCTTGGAGAGCAGCGCGGCGAGCGGGCCCTTTAAATCCCGGGGAGGCCCGGCCGGCCAGCTCGGCCAATGAGAGGGCAGGAGCGGGGCGGGGCTGGCGAGGAGGTGGGAGGCGGGAGGGTCGAGGGAAGGAGGAGCGGGAGGTTGAGAGGAGCGGGGTGCTGCGGGACCTTTGCGCCCACACCTTTTGGGCCCTGAGTGTTGCAGCCCCTGATCATTCTCGTCCGCAGGTGTCTGGCCGGCCAAGAACAAACTCCTCCATCGTCAGATTCCCAATCCTTGGGAGCCGAGATGGGAAAGATGGGGGAGGGAGGAGGGAAAGCCCCTCACCTTGACTGTTCGCCCACGCACGTTCTCTCGCACTGTGCTGCCTCGGTTCACACGTGGGAAAATGAACCGAGGTCTGTCCTACCCCATCCTTTGAGGGAACTAAAGGAATGTCCAATCCTCTCCACCGCCAGAGACGGGCCAGAAACATTTCCAAGTATTGACTGTGTCACCGAGGAACACCAATTAGGCGCCTGTGCTGCCCCTAGGGACTCCTTGTGGGCACTTGGCTGGTCGTTGAGAACTGATTTCCTTGCTTCATTTCCCAGCCCGTACTTATTCACCTGGCACCTGAGGGTGACCTCAGCAAGTAGCGCGTGAACCAGGAGGCGAGTTCGGAGCACCCGATCGATCCGGAGCCTTTACGAAGCTTTTACAGCGTCCCCAACAATGCTTCCTCCTGGGCTCTGTCTGCGCCAACACAGGATTTACGCGACACCTGCTGTCTGCCTCCCCTACCGTACGGTGTCTAGGCACCCCACTCAGTCCCTAGGCTGATGAAGGGCCTATTTTTCCAAAGGAACATTTGCCGCGCAAGTACTGCGTGCTTAGCTGTGATGTGGCAGGGAGAAGGAAGTCCAGATGAAGCTGGACCCCCGCCGTCACCTGAGGAGCTAAGGAAAACAGGCTCTAATCAGATTAGTACTTGCCTGTATGGAGCTGGGCGAGTCATGCCCACTCACTGGGCTTTGGTGTCCCTTTCTCTTAAACAAAAGAATGGGATTAGCAGTTCTTTGCTTGGGAATACCGGTGGCAATTGAAGAGCAACGTGTGTCTCCCCTCTTTAAAATAAATGTTAACATGAAGTTAAATGGAGTTTTAACTCATAAATTAATATTCATGTATTACAAACAAAAAAGTTGAATCCAGTAATTATGAATAAATTACATAGACCAGATTCACAAATGCTAAACCTCCTCCTCCTCCTCCTCCTCCTCCTCCTCCTCCTCCTCCTCCTCCTCCTCCTCCTTCTATTTCTGTTCTTTTTGCTAATTCCTTTTCTTAACAGCAGAGTGCAGGCCATAAATTTTATAAATTAGACTTCATTCTTATTTTTTTTCTAATTTCAGACATACTCAAGTAGAATCAACAATGACCCATAGCACATGCCAGAAATATTTCCTTTCATTGCAAGTCCTGGTATTTAAAACGGAAAGATCCTTACTATATGCCTCGCTGAGCTACTCTTTTGATGTGTGTGATAAAGAACTAGTATCTAGATTCTGGGATGTATAAAGCACATCTACAAATCAGTCAGAAGAGGCACAAACACTACACTGGAAAATGGACAGTGGATATGAATAGGTAATTCACAGCAGGAGTCCCCTGAAATGGCCAATATGTATAATCTCTGAAAAGATAACCCATTGTTTTTCGTTATCAGGGAAATGAGAAATTAAAACAATTAGATGCAGCTCACATCTACTAGGTGTGATGTTTCATACTTTTATCACGGGAGCTTAGTAGAGAGTGGCACTCAGTATTTTTCAAATTGTATAGCCTTTGTGGTCATTCTGCATTATGGTTTCTGGGGCATTTTAAATGGTCTCCCCATAATTAAAGAGATGCAAATTAATACAATGAGATCACATTTTTCATTTATTAGATTGGCGAAAATTGCCAAGCCTCATAATAATCACATTCTATCTATCTATCTATATCTTTATCTATATATTTTTCTAAACTGTTTGATCGTAGTTGTAGACACGATGGCCTTTCAACGAAATAGTTAAGTATGAATTTCCTAACAAGGACATTTTCTTACATTCCTACCAGCAGTGTATGAGGGTTCCAATATCTCCACATCCTCATCAACACTTGTTATCTGACTTTTTCATTCTAGCCATCCTAGTGGGTGAGCCAGTAACGTCCCTCTATAGGAAAAGGAAATCCTGGGTCATGTGCTGCATTCTGTTATCAGGTCTTCTCAGCCTCCCTCAGTCTGAACAATGCCACACTCTTCCCTTAACTTTCATGATCTCGACGTTTTCAAAAAGTCACAGGCCAATTATTTGGAAGAATGTCCTTCAATTTTGGGTTATCTGATATTTCCTCAGGGTTAGATTTGGATTCTGCATTTTTGGCAGGAATTCCAAAGAAGTGACCTATATTTTTCTTAGAGTGTATCCGGAGGCACAAGGTATTGGTTAGTTCCCAAATGGTTATTAGCTTTGCTGATTTTATTAAGGTGGCATCTTCCAGGTTTCTCCACTGTAAATGTACTATTTCTCTTTGTAATGAGTAAATGTCTTGCAGGGACATACTTTGAGACTATGTAACTCTCCCGTTTTTCTTCAAACTTCCACTCACTAGTTTAGCATCCTTGGTGATTCTTGCCTGAAACAATTACTACGATTATGAATTCTTCTTTTAACTTACAGGTTAAAGGCATTTACTTTATTTATTAATAAAATAGATTAGCTCTGCCAGTGTGGCTCGGTGGTTGACCGTTGACTTATGAACCAGGAGGTCATGGTTTGATTCCTCATCAGGGCACATGCCTGGGTTGTGGGCTCCATCAGGAGGTAGCCGATCAATGATTCTCTCTCATCATTGATGCTTCTCTCTCTCCCTCTCCATTCCTCTCTGAAATCAATAAAAATATATTAAAAATAAAAGTAGTTTAATTGAAGTATAATTAACATACCATAAACTTCACCTGAGATAGTTGTACAATGCTCAAATTGTTCTAGATGTGGCCAGTGGGAGTCCCCTCCAGTTGGCTCCTGTGTCCTTTTGGCATATCTCCATCATTTTTTGAGCATATCTTTCCTTCAGATTACATCAGGATGTTTCTGGCTCATCTTGTACTTTCCCAGTTCTGGTCATGGAGTCAGCCATCTCCCCCAAGAAGCACTGTTTACTTTTAGTGAAGAACGGCATCCAGGAAACCAAGATCTGGGCACTAGAAGTACTTACTGCTTCTGTAGTGTGGCTGATTCTAGGCTTGCTCAGTGGACAGAGTTGGGAAATATGTGTAATCTTCTATATATGTACCATATGTAGTGAAACCATATGTACATATGTATGTAAATAATCCATACATCTATCTTATATATTTACTTTATATGAAAATCCATGAATTCCTATTGATATCTATAATACCAATCCCATACTAGGGTGTTCATCATAGCTTTTCCCTTTTCTGTATTTGTAACTCCATCCTCCAACAGTGAGAAACCTAATTCTCATTATCCACAAGAATTTTACTTATTTGCTCAATCCTAGGATACACATTCAATAGTTTCAGATTCATGCCCTAGCTGGTTTGGCTCAGTGAATAGAGCGTCGGCCTGCAGACTGAAGAGTCCTGGGTTCGATTCCAGTCAAGGACACAGGCCCAGGTTGTGGGCTCAATCCCTAGTAGGGGGCATGCAGAAGGCAGCCGATCAATGATTCTCATCATTGATGTTTCTATCTCATTGAGGTTTCTATCCCTCTTTCTCCCTCTCCACTCCTCTCTGAAATAATAAAAAAAATTTTAAAAAATAGTTTCAGATTCACTACCCATACAACTATAGAAGATAAATCTACTAACTAGAGGTCAGTATTTGTTACAGTGCTTTTTGTCTTTAACCTGATAAATACCATGTTCAAAAGTTACTTGGGTTAGTTCTTCCCATTCCCTTTGAGTGAGGCTGTGTTTAAAATGCAATTAAGGTTCTTCTGTTTCTGATTGTATTCTGTTTTAGGATCCCCCCGCATCCTTGTTACTTTTATTTATTTTTTTAGTATGTGAAACATGAACATGGTTTCAAAAGTCAGAACTATTCCGATAAGTAAACTCAGAAATATCACTTTGTCCGTTCCTTCTAGTCTGCTCCCACCCAGTGCCTCTAGGCAACCAGTCTCAATAGTTGCTGGTTTATCCTTCCTTTGTTTCTTTTTGTAAAGATAAGCAAATATACGTGTTTTCTTGTTAATGTTCACCAAGGATATTTTTTCCATTGATTTTTTTAGAGGGACTGGAAGGAAGGGGGGAGAGAGAAACATCAATGTGAGAGAGACATATCAACTGGTTGCCTCCTGAACCACCCTGACTGGGACCAGGGATCAAACCTGCAACCCAGGTAAGTGCCCTTGACTAGGAATCTAACCTGCGACCCTTTGGTGCACAGGCTAATGCTCTAACCACTGATCAACACTGGCCAGGGCACTTATATCATCTTGGTTTCTACATCAAGGTTTGTATACTATAGATACTATTGTGCATTTTGCTTTTTTATTTATTTCTTTTTTTTTTCTCACTTAACCGTATGTCCTGGAAACCAGTCCTCATCAGTTCATAGTTTTCTTCCATTGCTGTGTAAGATTCCATTGTGTGAATGTATCACAGTTTATTCAACCACTGCCTACGCCTAGGAACTGACATTGTTGCCTTCCCCCCACCCCACCCCCCAATTATCAGCCAAGCTACAATGAATAAACTTGTGCATATGTATTTTCACATTGTTGGAAGTTTATCTTTAGGGCAAATTGCCAGAAGCGGGATTGCTGGGACAAAAGAGAAACACATATTCATTTTGTTAGATGACAAATTCCCTTCCATTGGGGTTATAAAAAGGACATTTTAAAAAGCACAAAGAAGAAAAGCTGCTATTCATAAGAAAAACCAAACAGTCTTTCTTGCTGCCATTTAATAGTCCATGTTGGTTTTAAGATTGAGGGATTTAACTTTTAAAACACTGGTTTTTACAGAGTGATTAAATTTCACCAACATTGTTGGAACCTCTGTCGGTGGTTACACCCTCCCCACAACAACCTAATTCTGCCATCAGAAATGCCCATTTCTGGTGGGAAAAAAAGAGTAACTAATGTAATAATCTGAACAATAAAGATTTAATTAAAAAATGCAAAAAAAAGAGAAATGCCCATTTCATGGAGGCAGCAACTGATGTCACATATAATAAGCCGCAGGAGGACCGGTATCTGTGATTCAAACCTTGTCTGTCTGGGCTACAGGCGATTTTAGAGAGTAAGCCTTTGTTTCTTTGTGGGCTCCCAGGCTCCCCAGAAAATCTGATCCAAGCTCTCTCGTTAGGAATACTGAGAAAGAGAAAAGCAGCCCCCACATCCAGGACCTGGCCTCCCACTCACAGCTAGACCTTGGTGTTGTCCTGTTGAACATGAGCAATTGTATATAGACCATCAGCTTCAGACAAGGCCACTCTGCAACTGGGATAGATTGAGATAAAAGCAAGACTACTCCATAATCACATCTGAATACAGACAGAACAGGAGCACTGGTCAAGCCACACAGATGACCATCTGACCCTACCACACAGAACTTATCTGTAATCGTCCAGAGGAATAAACCTCCTTCTTTAGAAAGATCCTTTTTCAATGTTAGAAACCAATGCTTGATGAATACACACCTACACGACAGCTTTGGAGCAGAGCTGTAGTGACAGGCTGACAGCTGGACAGATAGGTCCCTCAGAGGAAGGGAGCAGAAGAGCCTAGAGCTCTGACATGCCTGGGAGGGCCATCTGCCTTGAATGGAGATCTAAGATGGGAAGGAGCTTTTACTTTCCTCCTGGGCTGCCTTTGTGCTGGTAGCTCTACTGCGTACTTAGAAGACTCCCTGGAGAGACCTCACGGTCCTTTTCTCACGCTGCCCTAAATTCTACCAGTGAGGCTTTGCCTTCTTCCACAAACATGTTAAACCACTTTTGGGAGACATTGGCATTTTACTATAAACTACCTTCTAATCTGTCACAGGAGTCAGAATTTCTGGTGGCTGAGAGATGAGGTAACTTTACTGCATAAACCTGAGGTTGTCCAAATGCTGGGCAGAGAGGGACCAAGGCTGCTAGTGATTACATTTAAGGATGCAGTGGTGGCCTACTATAGTAGGCAGGTATTCCTTTTGTCAACTTAGCACCCCTGCCTCTTCTATTAAACACCACCCTCCATTTTCTTTTGGTGACACACCTCACCCCACATGTAGTTCCTATGGGACTAACTCCCCCCAGCCCTTTCCAAAGCTCTAGGAGTGGACCCTTGACTAGCATAGTCTATCAGAGCAATCTCTCATCTTGTCCACAGAGCCAGGAGTGGGTATGTGACCCAAGCCAGACCACATGACCTATAAAGCTGGCACTACAGGGAAAGAGGTGTTTCTGTACTTTGGGGCTCCTCGCTGTTCAGGTGAAGGTGAGGTGGCCCAACATGATGGGCGACCATCACATGAGAAGAGCCTGCTGAGGGTGAAGCTGTCAAAAAGTAGAACCCACTTTCAGTGAGAGGTAGGGTTCTTAGATGTGGGGTGCCTACCCCATGCTCACTCTGCTTTGGTCTCTTCAGTTACCTAAGTCTCTTTTTCTTCAGCTGGTTTAATCTGTGCTTCTGTCACTTACAACCCCCAAATCCCTGAAGAATACATCCACCTCCCCACCTTCACATGCCCTGGTGGAGTTATTTGCTTGCTTGTTTATTTATTTATTTATTTATTTATTTATTTATTTATTTATTTATTTATTTATGTATGTATTTAATTTGCTCATTTTAAATGTTGGTCCTCTGAGGTCAGAGAAATGCCACAGCCAGGAGTCAGTTCCAAGGGCTGGAAGGGACCCCTCAGGCCTTGAATCCACCACTCTGGTACCTACAAGTTTCTTAGGCAGGCCTGGACCAAACTCTCTTCCTCACCAGCCAAGAAACTTGGAAACATGGGCTCCTGGCCAACTCTGCCTTTCAACCTATTTAGGTGACTTCTGGTGGTTTGGAGGGGAGTGCCTTTCCCCTACTTTTCTTTGGTTTGTCTCCAGAAGCAGGGCCTGGCTTGGGAGAGTTTCGGCTTCCAGCTGGTATGTTCTTGGAGACCATCTCTTTTTACCTAAAAGGTGGCTGCAAAGGTCCTCAGCAATTTCCACCTCTGAAGTGCAGATAGAGAAACCAAGGCCCTTAGAAATGACTCCCACCCCCAGGGCACCACAGAGTTACCTGTAAGGAATTCACTTTTCCTTATGCTCCTCCCCCTTTGTCCTCTAGGTCCCAGGATCGCCTGGGTGGGAGCATGGGAGTGCCAGAGAGAGCAGGCCAGGCATCACCTTACTGGCCAGGGACCTGCCCCCCTGATCCCATCATCTGGGAAGCAATTGCTGAGTGTCTTAGCCAAGGATGGAGTGATTGGCTCCTCCTGGGCCAGCATCGGGAAGGAGTCCCAAGCATCCTTTCCCAGATGTCTCCCACTGGAAATTCTGCAAAGTGAACAGACCTAATGACTGACGGCTGGTATTTATTGAGAGCTTACTGTATACTGAGCTATGTAAAGCGCTTTACATCCACCATCTCATTTAATCTTCTCCACACCACTGTCAGGCAGGAACCATGCATTTTATTGATAAGGAGACTGAGGAGGCCCAGCAGTTGAAACAACCCACCCAAGAATAAAGCCCTTCCCACAAGTGTCACCAGTACAGCGTCCAGGATGGCAATGGGGCATTTCAGCACCTGCAGGTCCTAAATAAACCCACCCAAACTACCACTGGAGGTGGGGAGCTGACTGTGTCTTGGATCTGAATTAAGGCACAGAACAAAGGGTGGGAACCAATGTGGGAGGCCAAAGGGGTCATTCCACATCCTCAGAGTGGGGATGTGTCACAGCTCCCCAGTCCACATCCTGTGCAAAGCACAGCCTCCTCCTTCCAGGAGCAGGGCAGAGCCCAGAATGGTCTGGATTAAGCTCTGTCTCCCAGTCCCAGCCCCTGAGAGTCACTTGAAGCAAGTCTCCTCCCTCTCAGTGACCTCAGCTATGCTATGAGCTGGTAGAGGCAGTTAAAGGATAACTTCCAAAATGATAATATCACGGCTCATACAAATATAAAATGAACATGCATCAAAGATCTTTTATTAATGAAAGAACTGGTAAGATGTTACCAATTCTTGAAGGAAAATCTGCAGAACAGATACATGTATAGGCTACCATGATACTGAAATGAATTTGCCAATAGATGCACTAGAATCTTTATAATCATCTTTTCTACAGGGCAGAATAAAATGTACCTTGGCAGGACCAAATGCATTTGCATGTTTACGAATGGGAAGTGTCAGCCCTGCACATGTTAACTCTTGTCTGTACAGGCCCAGAGACAGATGAACTGGGTCGGCTATACATCAGCATTCCTTTGAAGGGACACCTGGGGCTAGTTCTGTCCATTAAAAGCCTTTCAGAGTCTTTCCCGACAACGCATAGGACTGGTCTAGACAATGGCTGAGACTTTTCCGGCTCAGACGCACCCTGGGCTGAGGCGTGCCCAGCCCTCAGACTGTGACCACTTTCTGACTCATCTCCTGACTTCTTTGCCTCTAAAGACCTGGACGCTGAGGGGCGCCACTAGCTTGCTCACATGCTTTGGTGAACTTTAGAAAAAGAGGCCCCTTCCTCTTGATGGATGCAGCCCTAAGTCACAACACAGGGATGCAAGAGGGGCCCAGGCTACATTTCTGTCCCTGCTCTCCTCCTGGGCCAGGCATTCTTTGTCAGGGCACAGCCTGCTGCTGCCAGACATTCACAGTCAGTCAGCAGTGGGGCCCCCGGGGGGGGGGTTCTAAAAGCAAGTCATCGGTTTGGGGTTGAGGTGGGGGCACAGATAGGTCCTGACACTGCACCTGAGGGGATTTTGGGGTGGAAGCTAGGCAGGGCTGGGGTACTGAGACTAGAAGGAGAGACTCCTCTGCCCTCTCCAAACCTGCTCTACCTCTGAGTCAGACTTGGAATTCAGGAGTAGCAGTCACCCTTTGTTCAAGCAGAGCTTGTGTCTCCCCTGCGGCACCCCAGTGGGTTGGTGGGGGACTGGGGCTAGTGGTGGAGGTGGTCCCTCCTAGTCCAGGGTTGTGCCTCAACGAGGTCTGGCCTACCTGCTGCTGATGTGCCAGTGGGCATGGCTCCCCCAGCCCATTTCTAAGCATTGCCCCAGGAGGCAGGGTGTGAGGACTCAGAGGTGGCAGAGGAGCAGGAGGGGACCCAATCTTGGGGAGTAGCCACCTGTCTGCTCACTACTTGTGAGCTATTCTTTATATATATATATTTATATATATATATATATATATATATATATATAAATATATATATATATATATTTTTTTTTTTACAGAGAGGAAGGGAGAAGGATAGAGAGCTAGACACATCGATCAGCTGCCTCCTGCACACCCCCTACTGGGGATGTGCCCACAACCAAGGTACATGCCCTTGACCAGAATTGAACCTGGGACCTTTCAGTCTGCAGGCTGACGCTCTCTCCGAGCCAAACTGTTTAGGTCAGTGAGCTACTCATTTAGGTTAAATGCTTACCTGGGCCTGGGCTGTAGACAGGCGAGCTATTTGGCAATAAAGAGTACTGAGGCCTAGCCCTGGATAGAGCGTCAGCCCGCAGGCTGGAGTTGTGGGTTTGATTCTGGTCAAGGGCATGTACCTTGGTTGCGGGCTCGATCCCTGGCCCTGGGTGTGTGTGGGAGGCAGCCAATCGATGTGTCTCTCTCACATCGATGTTTATCTCTCTCTGTCTCTCCCCCTCCCTTTCACTTTCTCTAAAAAATCAATGGAAAATGTCCTCAGGTGAGGATTACCAACAACAAAAAAAGTCAAAGAAAAAGAAGTGTAGTGAGGCCAAGAAAGGGCAGGTGGCTTACCCTAGGCCTCTGTGGCCCATGGAATCTTAAGTGTAGGCTACCTGTTCCAGGGACAGAGAGACAATTCTCCTGCCACCAACCCCCATTCATCGCTGGGACCCTTTCAGGCCTAGACACTTGGTCTCCTACAAAAGTGATAAGAAAGCCACAAGCAGCTTCCTGACCCAACAAACTGCTGTCCCACTTCCAGGCCTTTGCCTTCTGAGTTTTCCTTGCCTTGACTTCTGTCTCCCTACTCCCATACCTGCATGTCCAGGCTCCCCATCCCATTGCTATGGGCTCCCCTCCCTCCGCCCCTGCCCCCCAGGGAGCCTTACCGGAGGCTCTTCTCCCTGCTCTGAGCAGTTTCCTGGCACCTCTGTGTCATATCATGGTGACTTACAAGCATTGCTCATTGCTCCTGGAGTCTGGCCACATTGTCTCTGGGTTGCAACAGAGCCCAGTGCAGTGCTCAAGTCAGGAGCACAGTGTTGAATGAAGAAAGGGGTGTTTCCCAAGCTCCAGTTTTGTCCCAAGTATCAAGATTTGAGAAAAGGAAAGTGGTCCTGACTTCCACTCCTCTGGCTCTGTGGAAAGCTGGATTCCTAGAGGAAGTGCATTCCTTGGTTTTCCTTACTGTCCCGGCCAGGTGTAGGTGGAAGTGAAGCTACACACCCATCCCCCACCCCACAGCCACACAGGCATGCACAGATGCCATATGTAGGCCCCCAAGAAGACACGGGCACAGACACCAAGATCCAAGCCCACAGATAGGCACATCTGAACACATGACCATACCCATGCATGGGCTCTTGGGGATACACGTTCACCCATGCCCTGACCCAAGCCCATGACCACACCTGAAACCATGCACACACACATGCATGGGCACCCAGAGTTACACATGCATAGATATGGAGGCCCAGGCCTATGCGCACACCTGTACCCATCCACACATAAACATTCATATGGGTTCCATGTGCACAAGCACCCAGACTCAGGCCCATGGACAAATATGCACTTGTGTGCACACACACATTTATGAGCACCTAGAGGTACATGTACACAGATGCCCAGGCCTGAACCCACGGATACACCTGCACTCTGCACACACATTCATGGCTGCCCAGAGGTCCCTGTGCAAAGACACCATGGTCCAGACTACTGGATACTTGTGCATTCATGCACACAGATGTGTGCTTTCATGAACCCCCCAGGGGACATGAAAATACCTATAGAAATACCTGCACCCATGCCACACACTTGTCCAGGCACATGCTCTCAAGAGTACATGTGTACTGATACCCAGAGTCAGCCATGTGTGCACCTGTTCCCTCACATCTTCCCCTTCAACTAGATAAAGAAGATGTGCCAAATTTTCCCTTCTGTCACTTGAATGCCTGTTTCCCTCAAACACGGCCGAGATATGGAGTCAGATCTGAAACTGAGATGCAATGTGTTAGTCTTCTCAGGCTGCCATAACAAAATACCACAGACTGAGTGGCTTAAACAACAAACATTTATTTCCTCATTGACCTGGAGGCTGGAAGTCCAAGACCAAGATGCCAGCAGGGTTGGTTTCTGGTGAGGACTCTCTTCCAGGATTGTAGACGGCCACCTTTCTACTGTCTTCACATGGCCTTTCCTCTGTGCATGTGTGTGAGGAAAGAGCACACTGGTGTCTCTTCCTCTTCTTATAATGCCACTAGTCCTATCAGATTAGGGGGATAGATACTCTTATGACATCACTTAACCTTTATTACCTCCTTAAAAGCCTATCTCCAAATGCAGCCACATTGGGGGTTAGTTAGGGTCTAACATATGAGTTTTGAGAGGACACAGTTCAGGTCCTAACAGTCAACAAACAAAGCACTACCTTTTTAAAAAAAATCCTCACCTGAGGACACTCCCTCCATTGATTTTCAGAGAGAGTGGAAAGGAAGGAGGAGTAGGGAGAAAGAGAGAAACACTGATGTGAGAGGGACACATCAATTGGTTGCCTCCTGCACCCGCTGACCAGGGCGGGAGATCGAACCTGCAAATTGAGGCCTTTCTGTGCACAGGCCAACACCTCAACCACTGAGCAACACCAGCCAGGGTAACAAATCCCCACCTTGAAGAACTTCAGGACTCTCAAGGCGTCTCCTTTTCCTTAGGTGCATTCCTGAGACATGTCTGTGCAGACACCACACAGAGAGGAGAAATCACAACAGGCATGATCACAACCCTCTTGTACACATATAATTCTTTATTGCTTGCAAAGCATTGCACTTAAAAAAAGTCATGTTTATTGAGGTATATTTTACATACAGCAAACTTTTCCCTTTGTAGCATACAGTTCTCTGAGGCTTGACAAACAAAAATAGTTGGTTAACTGCCACCAAAAATAGGACATAGAACAGTTCTCTCACTTCAAAGTACTTATTTTTTTTTCTTCATCTGAGGATATGTTTATATAGAGGAGGAGGAGGAGGAGGAGGAGGAGGAGGAGGAGGAGGAGGAGGAGGAGGAGGAGAGACTGTGTTGTAGACACCCCTGTGGGTTGAGAATGACTAGGGTGTGGTACCCCTTAGGTTACAAAGACTGGGGAATGGACACCCATTGTTGTTATACAGTTTGAAAAATTGACAAACCTGTGGTCAAACTGACTGGGGCATGTATACTTTTAGGGTGACACAGACTAGGTTATGGACAACCTGGGGCCACACACAATGGAAAGTAGTCATTCCTGTCACCACAGACTGGGGTGGAAACACTCCAGGAGCCACTCAGACGAAAGCACTCCACTGAGGACACATGGTCTGAGGTCATATGTACCTCTGTGGGCAAACTGACTCTGGTATGGGAAGTTCTGAAGTCCCACAGAGGGGTGTGGACACTCCTGAGTCACAGTCAGGGCTGGGCCGATGGAGAGGGGTGCTCCTGAGGTCAGAGACGGCCTGGGCCAGACTGGTCCCTCCTGGACCACACACATACGGGAGTGTAGACACCACTGGGTCACACAGAATGGAGATTAGACATTGCTCCTGTCACAGCTACTTGCATGTGTATACTTTGGATGTTACACAGATGGGGGCAGAACAACTAGGGACATACAGCCTGAGGTGAGTACACTCTCGAGGTAGAGAAGGCTGTGTTTATGTTCCTGGAAATTGAGATGTGAACACTACTGAGGTGACAGAGACGGGGGTGTGCACACTCCTGGGACCTCATAGACCAGTGATGGCGAACCTTTTGAGCTCGGCGTGTCAGCATTTTGAAAAACCCTGACTTAACTCTGGTGCTGTGTCACATATAGAAATTTTTTGATATTTGTAACCATAGTAAAACAACGACTTATATTTTTGATATTTATTTTATACTAGGGGCCTGGTGCACGAAATTCGTGCACTGGGTGTGTGTGGGGGGGGAGTGTCCCTCAGCCCAGCCTGCCCCCTCTCACATACTGGGAGCCCTCAGGCATTGACCCCCATCACCCTCCAATCGCAGGATTGGCCCCTTGCCTAGGCCTGACGCCTCTGGCCTAGGCGTTGGGCCCGGGCAGCAGGGACCTGCAGTGGCAGCGGGGGGTGCCGCGATTGCGCGGGCTCTACCCCTGCCTCTGCAGGATGCCTCTGGCTGAGGTGTCCAGCCCGGGCAGCGGGGACCCACAGCTGCAGCGGCCCCACGATCGTGGGCTTCGCTTTAGGCCCAGGCAAGGGGCCCCTAGCTCCTGGGACTGCTAGCTTCGACCCTGCCCAGCTCCCATCGCTGGCTCCACCCCTACTTCCTGCTATCACTGGCCAGGGCGGAAAAGGCACCTGATTCTCCGATCATGGCTGGGGGGCAGGGCAAAGGCAGCCCCAGGGCCACCTTTGCCCTGCCCCCCAGCTCTTAGCTCCCCCTGGGTTTCCGATCACTGTCAGTGGCAGGGGGCTTCTTCCTGCTTTCCCTTTCGCCTCCCTGCATTGTGCCTACGTATGCAAATTAACCGCCATCTTGTTGGCAGTTAACTGCCAATCTTAGTTGGCAGTTAATTTGCATATAGCCCTGATTAGCCAATGAAAAGGGTATCATCGTACGCCAATTACCATTTTTCTCTTTTATTAGTGTTGATATTTAAATGCCATTTAACAAAGAAAAATCAACCAAAAAAATGAGTTCGTGTGTCACCTCTGACACGCGTGTCATAGGTTCGCCATCACTGTCATAGACTGTAGTGTTGACACTGCTGGATTCTTATAGTCATGGGTATGGATACTCCCATGGTCACAGAGCCTTTTTCTTTTTAAAATATATTTTATTGATTTTTTTACAGAGAGGAAGGAAGAGGGATAGAGAGTTAGAAACATCGATCAGCTGCCTCCTGCACACCTCCTACTGGGGATGTGCCCACAACCAAGGTACATGCCCTTGACCGGAATCAAACCTGGGACCCTTCAGTCCGCAGGCCGACGCTCTAGCCACTGAGCTAAACTGGCTAGGGCCATAGAGCCTTTTGTGTGGACTCTTCTGTCATGTCTTCCCCGTGGTCACAATGACTTGGGTGGGAAGAATCCTGGGTTAACACTCTGTGGTGTGTCCCCCAACCCAAGGGTTACAGAGACTTGGTACGGACACTCCTAGGGTCACACAGTCAGGTGCAGAAACAATTAGGGTCACAGACTGGGATGTAGGGAATCCTGAGGTCACTGGACTGTGGTGTGGACAAAGAAGGTGAGTTTCTTTAAAAAAATGTTTTTATTGATTTTTTTAGAGAGAAAGAAGGGAGAGGGAGAGAGAGAAACATCAATGAGAGAGAATCATCGATCAGCTCCCTCACACAACTCCGGCATGTGCCTTGACCAGGAATCGAACTGGTGGCCTCTTGGTACTTGGGTGGATGCTCAACTGCTGAGCTACACTTGCTGGGCAGAAGATGAGTTTCAAAAGATATGGAAGTGAGCCTGGGCTGGCGTGCCTCAGTGATTGAGTGTTGATCTATGAACCAGGAGGTTATGGTTCAATTCCTGGTCAGGGCACATGCCCGAGTTGTGGGCTCAGTACCCAGTAGGGGGCATGCAGAAGGCAGCTGATCAATGATTCTCTCTCATCAATTATCTTTCTTTCTTTTTTTCTTTCTTAAATATATTTTTATTGATTTCAGAGAGGAAGGGAAAGGGAGAGTGTGGGAGCAGCTATAGGGTTAAGCCTCGGACTGACCTGTTGGCAAAGTCACAAACAAGTCCCAGCTTAGAGGGCACAGTCCTCTTAGCATAATTAGGCTTGACCTTATAATGCTCCCTAGATCTCATCTGGGAAGCTAATGGGCTGAGGGAGGTGCAGGAAGTGGCCAAAACAAGTGAAATTCACAAGGACAGTGTAACTATGGTAACCACTTGCTTGTTTACATCTGACTATAAAATAAAGGCTCAGCTTGCCTCTGGATCTCTCCGTGGCCTCAGCCAGGCATAGGGAAGATCCAAGGAGACACCTAGAATAAAGAGAGAACCTGGCTATGCTGATCATCTGAACACTGTCTCCATGTCGTTTATTCTTCACCGACTCTGTCCACACCTTTGGGAACCCCTGGACTGCTGGGGCTGGACCCCAGCAGGAGAGAGAGATAGAAACATCAATGATGAGAGAGAATCATTGATCGGCTGCCTCCTGCATGCCCCCTACTGGGGGTTGAGCCGCAACCGGGCATGTGCCCTTGACCAGAACCAGGGACCCTTCAGTCCACAATCAGAAACTCTATCCACTGAGCCAAACCAGCCAGGACTCATCATTGATGTTTTTATTCTCTCTCCCTTTCCCTTCCTCTCTGAAATCAATGAACTATATTTAAAAAAAAAAAAAAGATATGCAAGTGAGTTGCAGAAACCAGTTCTATCTGGGTAGCTCCTGTTTGCTAAACTATAGAAATTGAAGACTGCAGTCAAGACAGGCTATCTGACATTTCCTTGAGAGAAGAGATATAACATAAAAATTCTGTGGAACCCTTTGACATCTAATTAAATCTGTGGACCTCTTTTTTAAAAAAAATTAAATCTCTATTGTTGAAAGTACTACATATGTTCCCTTTTCCCCCCATTGACCCCTTCTAGCTCCCCTTCTTGCCCCAGGCCCTCACCACCCTATTGTCTGTGTCCATGGCTTATGCATATATGCATACAAGGTCTTTGGTTGCTCTCTTCCTACCTACCCACCCTCCCCTGCCTTCCCTCTGAGATTCCACATTCTGTTCCGTGCTTCCATGTCTCTGGATCTATTTTGTTCATGTTTATTTTGTTCATTAGATTCCACATATGAGTGAGATCATGTGATGCTTTCTCTCACTGGCTTATTTTGCTTAGCATAATACTCTACAGGTCTGATCTGTGGACCTATTAAAAGAATATTTTAAAAAGCATACACATGCAGCCCTGGCCAGTATGGTCAGTGGTTAGAGCGTCCACCCGCTCACCAATGGGTTGCAGGTTTGATTCCTGGTCTTGGTTGGGGCATGTGCAGGAAGCAACGAATCAATGTCTCTCTCTCCCTCTCTCCCCCTCCCTCTCTTCCTTCCACTCTCTCTAAAAACCAATGGAAAAAATATTCTCGGGTGAGAATTCACACACACACACACACACACACACACACACACACACACACAGCATGCACATGCAAAAACACACTCAGATACAAAAGATTGCTATGAAACCAATTGAATAGTACAGGGGTTCCTCAAAAAGTTAAATAGAACTACCATATGATCCAGGAATCCCACTTCTTGTATTTATCTAAAGGAGATGAAAACACTATCTCAAAGAGATATCTGCACCCCTATGTTCACAGCAGCATTATTCAAAACAGACAAGATATGGAAACAACCTATGTGTCTGTCGACGGATGGATTAATACAGAAAATGTAGTGTATGAATACAATGAGATATTAAAGCTGCATGTATGCCAATTTCACTCCTAAGAACTGATTGCTAGAACGTACAGCCATAAAAAATGAAATCCTGCCATTGTGACAATATGGATGGACCTTGAGGGTTAGGATTAGGGAGCTAAGTCAGACAAAGACCAAAACCAGGTGATTTCATTTATATGTGAAATCTTTAAAAAATGAACTCAGCCCTAACTGGTTTGGCTCAGTGGATAGAGTGTCAGCCTGCAGACTCAAGGGTCCCAGGTTCGATTCCGGTCAAGGGCATGTACCTTGGTTGCGGGCACATCCCCAGTAGGAAGTGTGTAGGAGGAAGCTGATCGATGTTTCTCTCTCATCGATGTTTCTAACTCTCTATCCCTCTCCCTTCCTCTCTGTAAAAATCAATAAAATATATTTAAAAAAATGAACTCAGAGAAACAGAGACCAGATTGGTGGTTGCCAGAGGTGGGGGTGGGGTAAGAGACATGGGTGAATGGTTAAAAGGTACAAACTTCCAGTTATAAATAAGTCATGTGGATGTAATGTATAGCATGGTGACTATAGTTAATAATATGGTATTGTGGCCCAGCCAGTGTGGCTCAGAGGTTGAGGGTTGGCCCATGAACCAGGAGGTCACGGTTCAATTCCTGGTCAGGGCACTTGCCTGGGTTGTCGGCTTGATCCCCAGTGTGGGGGTGTGTAGGAGGCAGCCAACCCATAATTCTCTCTCATCATTGATGTTTCTATCTCTCTATCTGTCTCCCTTCCTTTGAAATAAAAAAAGAAATTAAAAAAATAATATGGCATTGTGCATTTGAAAGTTGCCAAGAGAGATCTTAAAAATACCCATCAGAGGAAATTAACTATGTGAGGTGACATTTCACAATAAACTATGTGGCGAACATTTCACAATATGCATACATATCAAATCATTATGTTGCACACTTTAAATTCATGTCAATTATTTCTCAATGAAACTGGAAAAATTATGACCATCCATATTAATTTTTTTTGTCCTCACCTGAGGATATTTTTTCCATTGCTTTTCAGAGTGGGAGAAACATCAATGTAAGAGAGAAACATCAACTGGCTGCCTCCCACACGCACCCCAACTGGGGGTGGGGAGTGAACCTACAACTCAGATATATGCTCCTGTGGTGCTAGGGTCAATGCTAATCACTGTACCACACCGGCCAGGGCTGCCGTCTATATTAAAATGAAACAACATTGGGATGTAATAATATATGGCATTTTTATTAGTAAATCAAATTATAAGATATCCCATGATTTCAATTAGTGACGAACGTGAACAATATTTCATGATGCCCGTAAACCCTACTATAAAAATGAACTGATTTGATTTGGTTTGTCAGGAAAGTCGCAGGCACTGCTTTTATAACCATGATTTACTGCTAGAAATTCATATTTGGGAATAAAACTAAATTTTAGTTATATTAGTGAAAATAAAGATGTACTATTTTCCTCCATCATATTCATTGATACCGCTGGGAAGATTCAGAGAACAGGCAAGATTTCAGTCAAGAACCCCTTCTGTGGTTCAAACGAACTTTCCATGATGTTTCTTTCCTGGCTGTGTTCATGGTGGTCATTGCAGATTCCCACTCGAAGCTTGTGTTCAGGACCCAGTGACGAGATATTTGAAAAACAAGTTCATAAACACAAGTTCTGGTTCTCCTGACAGCAAACAGCTTCCAAGTTGTCACAGACTGCCAGCTATTAAAAGGTTAAAGAAAAAGTTTTAAACAAAAAATGCATTTCCCCACTTTCTTCTACTTAATCATTGTTTACCTGGCTACTAACATTTTTTTGTCAAGTTTCCTCCCTACTTTTATTTTATTATTATTTTATTTTTAAAATATGTTTTTATTAATTTCAGAGAGGAAGGGAGAGGAAGAGACAGAAATATCAATGAGAGAGAATCATTGATTGGCTGCCTCTTGCATGTCCCCTACTGGCCCACAACCCAGGCATGTGCCCTTGATGGGAATCAAACCTGGGACCCTTCAGTCTGCAGGCTGATGCTCTATCCACTGAGCCGAACCAGCCAGGGCTACTCCCTACTTTTATTATAAACAGTGACATACAGAAAAATACATAAAACATATATATGTTCTGTTTAATGAGTAATAGTAGGGTCTTATTTCATATAATTGTAGGATGTTCATTCTCATTACCGATATTGCTCTGCCATGAATAAACTATGATTTAATAAACCATTCTTTTTATTTTAATTGATTTCAGAGAGAGAGAGAGAGAGAAATATCAGTGATGAGAGAGAATCATTGATTGGCTGCCTTCTGCATGGCCCCTACTGGGGATGGAGCCTGCAACTCAGGCATATGCCTTGACTGGGAATCAAACCAGTGACCTTTTGGTTCCTGAGTCGATGCTCAATTGCTGAGCCATACCCAGCCGGGCTAACGACCCATTCTTCAGTTGATGGATGTTTGCACTGTTTCTAGTCCGGGGGTACTACAAATAGTGCCAGCTAGGAAATTTTAGTACTTATTTATAAGCCATTGTCAGAAAGGGATGTCCCTGAACTTGAGGGCCTCAGGATGAGAAACTCTGGCACTGACAGGTTTGGCCCACTTTGTTACAGGTAAACTGGCCCCTCACTGCTCCCTTGCACACCAGGCACAGTTCCGCCTCAGGGCCATTGCATTTGCTATTTCCTCTCCCTGGAATGCTCTCCCTAGATAGATACATGGATTCCATCCCTCATCTCCTTCAGGTCTCCGCTCAAACGTTACCGCAGTGAGGCCTTCCATGCCAACACTTTTAGAAAGTGCACACTGCCACCCCCAGAATTCCTGATTCTATTTACCCTGATTTACTTTAACTTTTTTCATATCCATTATATATATATATAATTGATTTCAGAGAGGAAGGGAGAGGGAGAGAGAGAGATAGAAACATCAATGATGGGAGAGACTCATTGATCGGCTTCCTCCTGCATGCCCCCTACTGGGGATGTAGCCCAAATTCTGGGCATGTGCCCTGACTGGGAATCTAATTGTGACCTCCTGGTTCAGGGACCAATGTTCAACCACTGAGCAACATCGACTGGGCCAATATTACTTTTACACATTATATATAAAATACTAGAGGCCTGAAGCACGAAATTCGTGCAAGAGTAAGCCTTCTTGCCCTAACCAGTTTGGCTCAGTGGATAGAGCATCAGCCTGTGGACTGAAGGTTCGATTCCGGTCAAGGGCATGTACCTTGGTTGTGGGCACATTCCCAGGAGGGGGTGTGCAGGAGGCAGCTGATCGATGTTTCTCTCTCATCGATGTTTCAAACTCTCTATCCCTCTCCTTTCTCTCTGTAAAAAATCAATAAAAAAATATATTTTTTTAAAAAGAGTAAGCCTTCTTTCTCCCAGCTGCTGGCACCGGCTTCCCTTTGGCACCTGGGTCCCAGGCTTCCCTCCGGCACCAGGACCCAGGCTTCCCTCTGGCTGCCAGCAGGCACCCAGGACTTGGGCTTCCCTCGCAGCCCGGCTTCGTCTGGAAGGACGTCCGGTCTAATTAGCATATTACGCTTTTATTATTATAGATATGTCTATATAAAACACATTATATTACAATACAGGCTATATAAATACATAGTGAAATGCAAGCTATAAGTGTGTATTTATGTGTGTGTGTGTGTGTGTGTGTGTGTGTGGAGGGAAACTCCTGTATTCAGACCATTTTATTTATTACCTCTTCCCCAATCTAGAATCTCTACCAGGGTGATGGTATTTCCCTGTTTTCCCCACTCTACCTCCAAACCTAGAACAATGCCCAGCACACAGTACAGGTTTAATGTTTACCGAATGCCTCAATATGTAATATGTAAAATGCTTAAAGCAGTTCCTGACATACAATTTCAGATGCTTAGTAAAGGTTTGCTGAATGAAATCTTATCAGTTGATGTAAAAATTATCAAAGGTGAAATTTTACTGATCTTTTTCTTTTTTCTTTTTAACTGATCTTTTTCTTAAAGGTGTCCTTTACTCAAACTCTTAGATAAAAAGGCAGATTTACCTTGATGTGTTAAGCTGAACAATTCATTCCACTGTCTTCCACCTACTCAAGAAAAAGAAAAGAGTCTCAGATGTTTGGCTAAGCTTTTCCATTCATTGTAGTTGGTTTTACCCATTGAATTTTACAGCTATTGGGAGGCAGGGAAGAGAATTTTGACCCCAGAAGCCACATGATTTGGGGGCAGAAAGAGGAGTACTGGGAAGGGTCACTATGGACACAGAGAAAGGGCACAGCAGTGCCCTGGGCCATGTTTCCAGACCTCAGAGGCCATCAGGGTGTGGCGCTGTGGGGCAGCCAGGGGCTGGGGCAATGTTTTCACTGTGTTGATGGGGCAGTCCTGGGAGCGGATCTCCTTGGCCAGCCGCCCCTTCTTCTTCAACATGCAGGCTTCCTGGTATGGCGGCGAGATGGGGGGCTGCGTGGGCGGCATGTACTTGTACTCCGAGCCATCCTCCAGCTGCAGGGACACATAGCGGGAAGATGGTGAGGATCTGGGAACCTAGGAGAGCACCCCCCCCTCCATCTGCCTACTGTCAGTTGGGCACTCACGTCCAGTGGGTAACTGCGGTCCGAATCATAGGAGCTCAGGTCCCCACAGGCCACAAATGGAACAATGATGCGGGTGGGTCCATCTAATTGGTTGAGATCTGGATCTGACAAGCAGGGAGAAATAAGACAGGACAAGGACAAGGACAAGGCTGGGATGCCTGGGATCAGTTATGAATTGGGCTGCAGCATGGGTACCGAGGCCTCCCCATTTATCCACCAGCTACTCTCACCCTCCTCCACCGGAAATCCTTTATTTGGTTCAGATCACTTTCTCAGGGAGGCCCTCCATGATCACCTCTCTAAAATATCAGCCCCACTGCTTTTTTTCACACTGCACTTTTATGTCTATCTGCCTTTCTATCATATACAGCCTGAACCTTGTCTCACTCAATCATGCTTGCTACATGAGTAGGCTCTGTGCCCTTTCCCACAAAGAGCCAGGTGAGCCCAGCTGGTGTGGCTCAGTGGTTGAGCATCAACCATGAACCAGGAGGTTATGGTTCAATTCCTGGTCAGGGTACATGCCTGGGTTGCAGGCACAGTCCCCAGTAGGCGGTGAGCAGGAGGCAGCCAATCGATATTTCTCTCTCATCGATGTTTCTATCTCTGTATCCCTCTCCCTGCCTCTCTCTAAAAAAATAGCTAGGCGTAAGAACCTCATGGGGCAAAATTCCATGTGGAACCTCATAGGATTTCCACATGGGGATGTGACTGAATCTTCCTAGGCTATAATCTCCTTAGGTGGGTGTCTCAACTGGGGCAGAGCTCAGACCTTCCTGGGACAGAATTTCACCAGGTCCAAGAGTAGTTATTCCCAGTTATCGCTAGAGGACTGGGCTGAAGATCCTCCTGGGATATAATATCCATATGGGGGGGGGGATTTCCACCAGAGGGTGGGGCTGAGTCTCTAGGCCAGTGATGGCGAACCTTTTGAGCTCGGCGTATCAGCATTTTGAAAAACCCTAACTTAACTCTGGTGCCGTGTCACATAAAGAAATTTTTTGATATTTGCAACCATAGTAAAACAAAGATTTATATTTTTGATATTTATTTTATATATTTAAATGCCATTTAACAAAGAAAAATCAACCAAAAAAATGAGTTCGCATGTCACCTCTGACATGCGTGTCATAGGTTCGCCATTACTGCTCTAGGGACAGAATTCCCATTAGGAACAGAGTCTCTACCAGGGGGTGAGGCTGAGAGTCCTCCTGAGACATAAATTCCAAAGGGGGCAGTCTCCCCAGGGACTAGCACAAGGCTCTGGCTCTCACCGTAAGAGTGGTCCAGCAGGGGTTTGGTCAGGTCTGGCAGGAAGCCCTCAGGGGGGTCATAACCCTGACAGACAGCGAAGGCCTCTGTGGGTGAAAAGTAGAGTGAGGGGCGACTGTCATCTCCACCTCGGGGCAGGACATGTCCCTGAGGTGGCATTGACTGCCCAGCCCTTCCGCCCCACTGACCGATGCTGGAGTTCCGGCTGCTCCTAGGCTTGGCACAGAGCACGTTGGAAAAGAAGACACGCAGCTGACTGTAGAGCAGTGTCACATCCCGGCCTCGGAAGATCTGCAGGGTGGAGAGGCAGAGATGGAAGCATGAGGGCGACCCTCAGGGACCCATCTCTGTCCCCCACTAGGTTTCCCGAGGCTTACCTTGGCTACAAAGCAGCCCCCTGGCTTCAAGACATGTGTAGCAATGTTCAGAGCCTGTGGACAGGACAGATAGCTAAGGCTGAGGTAGAGATAGCCAGGAGGGGGCCAAACGGAGGCAAGGGCAGCCAGGGTTACTCACGGCTAGGAGAAGCTGGGCCTGCATATACTCATCAACATCATGGAGGCCAGTTACTGCGGCAAGAGGAACGGCATTAGGGGCAGGGGGCATCCAGTTCTAGCTATCTTCTTGTCCCAGAGAGGTTAGAAGGCTAAAAACATTTCCCAGCCTCTCTTATTGCTAAGGTTCTGCATGCAAATTAATATTTTTCAACTAGATGCACATTCTGCGCTCCTAACCCCTAGGAGCTCATTTTAGTTCTCAAAACAACCTTATCGGCATTTTTATCATCATTTTTTAACCTCCAGTTCAGATTCTTTTTTTTCCAGCTCAGATTCTTAAATGCCAGACTCAGATCAGAGTTGACATCTCAGACTTGAGCTGTCCAAAACCAAACTCTTGCCCTTCCTACCCAAACCTCTTCCTCTCACCATCTTCCCTTGTCTCATCTGATCCTGCCAGTTGTTCAGACCAAAAACCTTAGTTACCTTTGACAAGCTCCATTCTCTCCTCACACCCATATTCAAGCCATTTGTAAATCCTGTCGGCCCTACTTTCAAAAGATCTCCTGAACTGACCCTCTTCTCATCACTGCTGTCATCACTCACCTGGACTATTGCAATGGCCTCCTCCTCCCCAGGCCCCTCGGCTTACATCCTCGCCCCTCACACTGCTCACAGCAGCCAGAGGGATCCTGTCACAACCCAGAGTCAGGCATGGCCCTCCACTGCTCATAACCCTCTCATGGTTTTCTCTGAGTTCTCATCTCAGTGAAAAAGTCAAAGTTCTTACTGTGGCCCCTAAGGATCCACACAAGGATCTGTCCTCTTGTCACCTCATGACCTCACCTCCTACCACTCTCCTCACTCTGATCCAACCACACTGGTGTTCACACACACCAAGCACCCTCCCACCCCAGGGCCTTTGTACAGCTTGGTCCTTTTGCCTGGATTGTTCTTTCTCCAGGCATGCCTCTGGCCCACTCTCTCACCTTTAGGTCTTTGCCATAACTTCAGTGAAACCTTCCCTATCCACTTTATTTAATATTCCAATAGGTACTCCCCCTCCCCCTTTTCATTGATTTCCCCATGGTGCCTATCACCTTTTGATATGCCACAGAGCTCAATCATGTTTCTTTTCTATCTGTTCCCACTAGAACACCAGTTCTATGAGGTCAGAGATTAGTGCACTTTTATTCACAAATGTTTTCCCAACATGTAGAACAGTGCCCGACACACAATAGATGCTCAGTAAGTGTGTGTTGAATGGATGATTGACTGAATGACAAAAATGAATGGGCAGGAAGGTAGATTGGAGAGCTGCAGAGAGAAGAGAGACAAGATATGAAAGGAGGGAACTGTGGACAACAGACAAAATTGAAGTGGTAGAGTATGAGGAGGGAGAAGATGGAGGCAGAGAGCACCTTTAGGTCTTTGCCATAACTTCAGTGAAACCTTCCCTATCCAGATGTTGGGAGAAGTTGCCAGATGTAGGAAACAGCTGACAGAGGAGGAGAGAGGCAGGGAGTTGACTTGGTGAAAGAAGCCAACAAAATGGGAAATACAGAAAGACACACATGGGACCCCCCGCCACCTGGTCTCCCAACCCTTGTTTACCATCGGGAGCCCCGTCACACACCACTAGGTCCGCGGGGCAGCCCTCAAAGTGCCGGATGATCTCCTTGGCAGTGGACAGCTATGAAAGAGAGGGCGGATGAGTAGCCCCAAGGTCCCCGCATGCTGTGGCCATCTGACCCCACCTGTCCATGGCCCTGGCCCACAGGCCCAGAGTCAGACAAATGCTCATGCTTTGCCTGTCTAAGACCACACTCTGTCTCTGAGGACCCAGTCCCATAATTTTTTGCCAGCTCTCTCGGATGACAGCCTGCTGGCTCTGTTTCTCTGCTTCCTTGTCACACTCTCTCTGGTTCTCTCGGTTACTTTATTTCTGTCTCTCTCAGTCTGCTTCTCTGTCTCTTCCACTTTCTGTAGCCCCCAGGTGAGAGGATCTTCACCCAGGAAACACCTCCCACACCCTCAGCCATGCTCTTACCTGGGTGATGTCCCCCTGGATCTGTAACACACCTGGTAGTGGAGCCATAGCTTGAAGGTCCACAGCCACCACATGGCCGGACCCCTGTGGACTCCTGTGGACAACAGGACCCATGTCAGCCCAGTTTTCACTCCTGGCCCGCCCTCCACCTAGCCTGCCCTCCAGGAACGCCCCCATCTGGGACTCCACACTCACCCAATCTTCTGGCTCAGCACCTGGCTCCAGCTGCCCGGGGCTGCACACAGGTCAACTGCCCGTGTCACACCTGAGCACACAGGAAGGTGTAGTGTCAGATGCACCTACTGCTCCAACCCGGGACCCTGCAAAATTCATCCCTCTCCCCTTGGGAGCTCCCACATCTCTCTTCTGCCCAGGGCCCCAAGATTTCTTGAGTATCTGCACACCTTCCTGTTTGGCCCCTGCCTCACAGACCCTTCAAGTTAGCCCACCCACCACAGATCGCTCGGCAGACCTAGTTCATTTGTCTGTTCCCTGTGCCTGCCCCATCCCCCAGTGATTCTCCTGCCAGGTGGAGACCTTGGAAGAGTTGGAATTCCTCATTGAGTTGTAGCAGCTTGAAGGCACTGCGGGCACGCCAGCCATTTTCCTTGGCCAGGCGGTAGTAGACATCCCGCTTGTCCTTCGACGTCCGTCCCATCTCGCACACTGTTTGCCCAGGGACCTGCCAACAGTAAGTTGATGCCATCCTGTATCAGTAACTGGGTGAGTGGACCACCACCTGTGTCTGTAGGTCTGTGAAACCACACTGGGCTCATCTGACCCATGTGATAGCTCACTCAGCAGATCAGAAGACTGGAACCCAGTCACCGATCCCACTGACCTCACAGAGCCTGAACAACTCCAGACTGAACCTAGGCTCCACCACCCACCACACAGATCCCCCAAAACCCAAACTTATCTCATAGATGAATCATTACTGATCCTGTCAACCTCCACTCTTGTTACCCACACTCCACATATTACACCCGAGACTATCAACCCTTCTCTGCCTACCTTATCCCCATTAACATCTCACTGTCTCCCCAGATGTCCTCATTGCCCCTAGATTAATATAGCCCTGTTAGCCCCACATTAATCCCTTGCTTTCATCCCCCTTATATTAATACTACATCATTGTACTCCCCACCTCCTTAATAGCTCTCTCCCTACCCAACTCTTTATTAATCCCTGAAATGATTAGGTCCCCAGTAATTCCTTTATTACTGCATCGTTATCAACACCCATTGATGCCTGGGGGATCATGGCCTATTAGTTCCCATTAAGCTCTCAATTGTTATGATTTATCAGCCCCCATTAATTCAGCCCTCCAATTGATCTCTCATAGATCACACCATTGGTAGCTTGTAATTCCTTCATTACCACACACTCATGTTAATCCTGGATGATCAGTTTCCCATTCTCCCCTCACTGCACATTTGCCCCCCCAGTAATGACTTGATGATCACCTCCCAACACCTTACTATTACCCTTTCTTTGCTCAATTACCATTAATTCCTCAATGATCATGCCATGATAACCCATTAAAAGCCTTTGACTACAACACCTGTTCGTCTCTCATTTCCTCTTCTTGACCACTGCTTCCATTAGTTCCTTGATCATGACCCCCACTGGGCTCTATTATTCCCTGCATAGCCTCACCATTATCTTTTCAATTACTATGCCCCACCACTCTTCATTAATCATCAATCCCTTAGGGCAGTGGTTCTCAACCTTCCTAATGCCGCGACCCTTTAATACAGTTCCTCATGTTGTGGTGACCCCCACCCATAAAATTATTTTTGTTGCTACTTTATAACTGTAATGTTGCTACTGTTATGAAAGGTCATGTAAATATCTGATAGGCAGGATGTATTTTCATTGTTACAAATTGAACATAATTAAAGCATAGTGATTAATCACAAAAACAATATATAATTATATATGTGTTTTCCGATGGTCTTAGGCGACCCCTGTGAAAGGGTCGTTGGATCCCCAAAGGGGTCGCGACCCACAGGTTGAGAACCGCTGCCTTAGGGATCACATCCCCATTTGCCTTCCATTATCTTCTAGTTGCTCACTCTAGCACCTCCTCATTAATCAATGAACACACCCCTATTGGGCCCCATGAACGTGTCGACCATTAGCCCCTATTGATTCCTCCCATCATATCCCCACCAGAGCTCCGTACACTCATACCTGCCCCAATGAACAGCCCTCTGGTCACACCACCGTTCCCTCCTCCCCTCCTCTATATTAACTCAAAGACCATGTGCCTACTGGGGCCTTCAGATCCCCCTCAAGGCGGATCCGCTGATCTCTGGACCCCTGACTACCCCAGCCCACCCCGCGATCGTAGTCCCCTTCTACTCACCAACCCTGGGTCTGCAGCCTCCCGGGTGTCAGCCGGCCAGACTACTAGCTGCAGCGACAAGGGCGAACTTCTCTCCTTCCCTCGCTGGCGGGACGATGCAGTCGTGCCTCAACTGTCCTCCGTGCCCCAGGGCCTTCGGTAGCTTTCGAAGTGGGGAGGAGCGGGACACGAGAGTCCGGTCCGCCAGCAGCCCGAGTCAAACCGGTGAGAAATCGTAGCGCTTCAGTTTCTGTTCTTAGTTGCTCGGAATGCCAATCGCGCACGCCTGCGGGCTACTGCAGCGGGGCAATCCTGTCATCGTGGAATGCGGAGGCTCCTGGGAGGTCCGGACCAACCCGAACTTACAGCGCGTGTCCCGTCACCTTGTGTCTACGTAGCTGGACGGGAGAACTGCGGTTCCCAGCATGCAAAGTGCATGACCAAAGCTGCTGAACTCGCGCATGCGAGCTGACGTGTAAACTGCCTTTGTTCTTTTGTCCCAAGGCTAAGATCGACTTTCTCCTCGCTCCTTCCTTCTCAGTGGGCGGTGCGTGGACTACATTTCCCAAAATGCTGCGAAGTGAAATTAGGCTGGGAGGTAGACGGGGGAGGAGGGAATGTGGGTTAAAGTGCATTAGCTCCGCAGCAATTTTGCATTTCACTTCCTCAACGTGATGCTGCCCATTTTAGAACTTCAGTTTCTCCACCTGTGAAATGGGGAAATAAGTACTACCGATTTCACAGAGTTATTGGGAAGAATAAATACCTATTCACAAAAGAAACGTCTCCACCTGTGGAGGATTTTATAAGAGTTTATTTGAGCCAAACTAACAACATATGCTGGGGGAGCAAGATCTCAAATGTTCCTGAGGATAACAGTTTTGCAGCTTCCTTTATGCATTTGAAATTAAGGAGAAAGCATACATGGAAAATTGGAGACAGCAAGGCAGGGATTGGATTACAGGATAGTTAAGATTATGTCTTCTCTTGATGGTTAATACCCCCTTTGGAGGGTATTACTTCTGATATTTCAAAGGTGTGTTAATCTAGATGCACAAGAATAATGGACAGGACTGGCTTAAAACCTTTCCATAAAGAGGTTACAGGCCTAGGGCATAACTACACACTAGCCTTGTGTAATTCTGTGTTCTTCAAACATTCTTAACTCCGACCCACAAAAAAACAAAAAACCCAAAACCCCCTATACATCCCCACCAGTGCAAAGGCAAATATAATGGAAGCATTTATTATACAGTTTACCATGTGCCAGGCACTATTCTAAGTGCTCTCAATGCTGTGCTGGTAAATGGTTAACAACCAACTATTTGAGGGGAGAGAGGGAGGAAGCCCTGATTTCAAACATTTGCCAATTTCCATGGTTTACACAACTGTCATCTTGCTAGATTTCAAGTTACCAATATGTTGTCACGGAACACTGAAGTGCACCATTATGTAATATTTTTATCTTACAGTTAAAATAGGGGATAAATAACCCCAAGAGCATAGAGAATCGTGAACTGTAATAAAATAAGTGATGAGTTTTGAGTATTTATCATCTTTAAAAATACATAATTTATTTAATTGTAAGTTTATATCATTTTGTTTTTAATAGCAGCTGTGTTTAACAACCAGTTCACAAAATTCCTGAAAATTGATCAAGTAATCTGTACAAGTAGGTTCCAGAGCAGTGCTAAATCCTTTCCTTGAGCTCATTTTAATCCTTATAACAACCATATGAGCAAGTTACTGTAATTATCCCCAATTTATACATGAGGAAATAGAAACAAGGGAGGATGTATAGTAAGTCCTCCCTTAACATTGTAAATATGTTTTTGGAAACTGGGACTTTAAGTGAAATGACATCTAATGAACAAAACCAATTTTACCATAAACTAATTGGTATAACAAGAATTAAGTTTCTACAGCAAAAGTATCAATCCTGAAAATAAAGTTCAAACTTCTAAAAAAAATATCCCAAACACTTGTAATATTAAACATTGAAATAAATGTAAGCTATGCATACATTTGAGAAAGATTAATAATAATAAGAAGAAAGATTAATAAAAACAAGTAAGATACTTATTTTCTAACCCACTTATTCCAGTTCAGGGTCATAGTGGTTAGAGCCTATCTCAATAGCTCAGGGTGGAAGGTAAGACCGAACCCGGGACAGGATGCCCTTCCATTACAGGATGCACTCACATACATACCCACACTAATTCACTTTGGGACAATTGCATATCTTTGGGATGCGTGAGGACACTGGAGTCCTGGAGAAAACCCATGTAGACATGGGGAGAACATGTGAACGCCACATAATGGCCCCGATCAGAATTGACTTCTTTTCCCTCATCAATGGCATAACAAAACAACATTGAACAAAAGGATGTTATTTGAGGACTGCTTGTACTGAAATATATATATTAGGTATATAAACATATATGCTATTTAATACGTATGTGATTATATAGAAATATAGTGACATAATATTTGCTAGTATATAAGTTACATATTATTAATCAAACATAAGTATAAATATGCTACTATATGTAAATATAAGAAAATACACAATACCATATATTTATGCATTTTGTATAGTGTATATGTAAAATACATGTACAGCTAAATATGCTAGTATCTAATACATTTACTTACTAAAATAACTGTACTAAATATAAATATACCATTTAAAAAAATCCTCACCTGAGGATAGAAAGAAACATCCACACGAGAGACACATCAATTGGTTGTCCCCCTCATGTGCCCTGACTAGGGGCTGGATTGGGTCTGCAACCTGAGATAGGTGCCCTTGACCGGTAATCCAACCCATGCTCTAACCACTGAGCAGCAGGCCAGGGCTAAACATAATATCAAATATGTAAATATCTAATGTTCTATCAGGTGGTATAAAAGCTATGAAGAATAATAAGGTAGGGTGAAAGACATGGAGAGGAATTGAGTTGTTTTTTTCCATTATGTTTCAGAGAAGTCTTCTCTGAGGAGGTGACTTTGGGCTGAGACCTAACAATATTTGAAGAAAGAGTACTCCAGGCAGAGGGAACACCAAGTGCAAAGACCCTGAAGGGGAAACATCATTCCTTAGAACTGTGAGCTTCACTGGACAGGGGTTTCTGTTCTTTCTTGTTCACTGCTACCTCCCAAACACCTAGAACAGGGCCTGGCACACAGTGGGTGTTAGGGAGCATGTTTGCGGAATCCACCCTTTTGTTACTTTTCTCTTCATTCTTTCCTCAGTGGTGTGTTCTGCAATTATCTGGGGCCCTGGGAGGTGTAGACAGGTGACAGACGTATACAGAGACATGGAGACACACCTTCTGGAGCTTCTGAGAGCCAGGGAGGAAGTAAGAGCTTGCAAGGGGAGCTCAAAGGTCTTGTGGGGGTGGTGGTAACACGTTGCCTGCAGAAGTAAGCAATTGTGAGAAAGCAAGGATTCCAGCCACCAGCCATTGCTCCACTGAGAGGAGAGGCTGCCAGGCATTGGGAACCCATGCAGACATGTTCACCCTGTGGGATGCTTTCTATGTCCTGTTTTCTTGCCTCTCACAAAGAGGATGTTTAATTTTCTTTTGCAAAGAAACTTGCTTCTTCCAGCAGGGCCAGGGGATAGGAGGACAGGAACCAGGCTCTGAACTCCCCAGGCTCTTCCCGAAGCAGGGTGTCGGCCTGCAGCTCCCACCAGACACCCCACTGAGAATAAAGGTGTCCTCTCCATGGCCTCATGAAGAGGTCAAGGAGGGGAAGCTGCCAGGCCAGCTCTGTACTGGAGAGCATCTCACACCTTAAGGGAAAGATGCGGGTGGTCCAGGTGTAGGGGCTATTCATTGACTCAAACACCTTGCTGCTCAGGGGCTGAATTGAGTTACTCAGTGGGGGGCCTGCATGAAAGGGGAGATAAGAATCCTAAATGCAACCCATGAGAGGCTGCTTTCCCAGCAGGAGTAGTCTTCATTAACTCCTTTCACAAATATGTTATTGAGCAATTACTATGTTGTCAAGCATTGTTCTAAGTGATTTACCAGTATTCATTCAACCTTTACCAACGGCCCCAGGCATGATCACGCCCTAGGGGAAACTGAAACTGTCGGCTTGCAGTTGCTCCTGGCCACACTGCTACAAAGTGGCAGAGCTGGGAAAGCTCACTCTGTTAATAGTTGGGCTCTGCTGCTCCCTCCCCTGAAGGCTGCTAGTGACCTGTTTTAATGAAAAGCAGGGGTCTGCTTGGAGGGACTGACAAACTGACTTTGAAAAGATTCAATAGGAATTCCAAATGTCACCCGAGGGTCTGCTTTCCTCAAACAACAAAACTCTTAAATGACTCTGAGAAAGGGCCCTACTGTGATGAACAAATAAAGCATTCTTATCCCTGACACAGCTTCAATACCTAGGTCAAGTTTAAAGACATCTGTTCCTTCCAAAGCAGGCTTCCCTGCACAGTCAGATTTCCCTTTCCCTTTGTTTACCCACTACCAGCACATGTTAAGCACCTGCTATTTGCAGTGCCTTGAGGCTTAGCTGAGATATGGGGTAGAGAGCTGGATGAAGGTTAGTCCCTCTCTTAGAAGAGTTCACTTGGCAGAAATAAAATAATAATGATAATATGACACTTAATAAGTGGCATTTATTGAGCACTTGTTACGTGTCTGGTGGCCCTGTGCTGGGCAATGTTGGAGAGTCTGGGAGGGGAGAGAGGGAAGTGATTAGAGTAGGAAGCTGCTGGGAGGAGGTGGTAGATGTGGGTATGTGTTTCTTTGTCCAAAGTACCCTAGTTCTTTGGGAAGGACCCTACAGACTTTTCTTGAAACCTAGATAGCTGCCTAGCTCCCACCCCCTGCCCCCTTAGCCATCTGGGCCAAGGCCTCTGATGTCAGGTGTCTCTTTCCCAGGCCTGCCTGTAGCACAGATGTGTAATGGCTCTGAGGGGGTGGGGTATCAGAGGAGAGAGACATCAGAGTAGGCCAGGATAGACAGAGGGGCGTGTGTGTGTGTGTGTGTGAATACCTTCAAAGCATCTCATCTATTTGTACATGTTCTCAGCCACAAACATACATCTGTGAGCTCCACATGTGTCTTCCTATGTAACTTGCCCGGTTGTATCACTTGGTTGTATATTATGTCTATCCGGTTGCATCTTATGTCTATGGCTGCCTGTCCAATTTGTGTGTTTCCTTTTTAGCACCTGTGTGTATTGGTACTGTCTAGTTGGGCAATTCATCTATATGGGACTGTGTGTGTGTGTGTGTGTGTGTGTGCTCCTTGAATGTTTATGTGTCTCCTGTATAAAATGCTTGTGGGTGATTAGTCTGTTTCTTCTGTGTGTGCCTCCTATGTATGTATGTCTTCCTTCTCTGCCACTGTGCTTCTGTCTCTCCTTGGTGAGTGGCTGGCTATAGGTATGCATTCATTGGTTGATTCTTGTATGTGCCCTGACTGGACATCGAAACCACCACCTTTGGAGTATCAGGACAATGCTTTAATCAACTGAGCTACCCGGCCAGGGCACTACAAATGTTTCCTTTGGTGCCACTGTATATGTACCATCTGGTTCCCTTGTTTCTTCTTTATGCAGTTTTAGGTGTATTTCCTTTTTGCAACAATAGGAAGAGTACATTCTATATTCTGATTTTCCTGATTGTGTGTCTGTCTATGTTCCCCACGTGTTTCTTCTCTGACTTGATATGTCAATAGTTATTGTTAGGTCGGAGAGAGCCCAGGATCGGATACATGCAGACATGTGATGAGACAATGGACTTCCCCTGGGATTTCTCACAGATCAATGTGCCAGACACAGATACCAGCTTCTTCTCCCTTAATCCACATACCTCCACACAGATACTGACTTCTTTCTGAATACCCCCGCCCATTCCCTGCGGCAGAGAATTCCTCAGCTCATGTCCCCGCCCCTCACCCAACCCCAGTATAAAAAAAGCGCCCCCCTCCCTGTTGGCGTGAATCCACGTGCCCTGTCCTTGGGGTACTGGGTCTCCCGGGGACGCAGAAATAAACCTTTTCCTTTCCTTTCTTTTCTGATTCACTGGACTCTCTATTTCTTGCGCCGTCTCCTGAGACACCTAACTTAACAGTTATGTGTGTACGCTGTGTGTGCAGCTACCTGCTTGAATACAGTTGTGTGGGAGTCTGTGGCTGTGGCTTCTCTGTCTGTACAATCATGTCTGCTGTGAGTACCTCTCTCTGCCACCAGAGCTGGATATGGTCACAAGTTCACACATGAGTTCATATGCACACAGGTATCATTATACAGCCTGAATCTGGACTTTGGCCTCGAGGGCTCTCTGAACGTGGAAGTGTGTGTGTGAGACACTGGGCCTGTGTATGATGTTGTTGGTTTTGTGAAATCAGATTTGTCTGTGCATTTTGTGTGTGGCTGTGAGTCTGGGCCATGATGTCCATGAATCTATAGTGGTTCGGTGTGAGCCTATCCCTGTGCCACTCTCTGCTTTCTGGGTGTTGTCTGAGGCTGTGGGTGATGATTTCTGTAAGACTAAGTCATTCTGTGCGGCTGTGAGTGTGTGACTACCATGGCCTGGCTCTCCATGTGCACTCTGTGTGTATTCATATTTGTCAGCATATATTCTGTGTGTGTGACTGTGGGTCTGCTTGCAAGTTTGTATCTCTGTGGGTGATGGCAAGTCTGCCTCTATCTCCGAGCCCCTGGATGGAGCTGAGTGCGGGGGAGTCTCTCTCCTGCTGTGGGGAAGTAAACACCCCATCCCTTGCCCTCTTCCAATTGCACTTGGGGTGGGGGCATCTAGGTTAGCTTTGAACACCAGCCAGCTCTTGGCCTTTCCGGGAATTCTGTGCTCCCAGTGAGGGGTGGACAGGTGGGTGGAGGGGCCCAGGCAGAGGCCTTTTTTCCACCAGGGCCTTAAGCAGCTCAGTAGAGTTGGGCCAGGACCCCAAGTCCACCCGGTCCAACTTCCTGTTGGCGACACATGCCTGGATGGGAGTGCACAGACCCCCATATAAGACGGGCAGACAGACAGTAGAGCTCCTAGGTTAGGGTGTGGATAGGCCTCACCCAATGCATGGGCTGGGTCCCGGACTTCAGGGTGTGCCTAGTTTGCAGACAGTGTGTGTCCACCCTCCCTATCCAACCACAAATGTTTTCCCCGCCTCCCTCTGGGGACCTCCAAGATCTAGGTCCTCTCTCTGCTAGGTTGCCTGTCTGAGGTCAATTTATAGTGGCCTGCCTGTGTCTGTCCATCCCTGCACTTTTTCCACTGCTGTCCCCAGGTCTGTCCATCTACCTTGCGTGCCCCTCTGCCTGAATCTGACTTTCTCTGCCTCTTGTCATCTGTCTCTGCAGGTGTCCCTCTGCCTCCTTCACTTCTTGTGTCTCCTTGTCTCTCTGGGCTGGTGTGCCTGTTTCCAACCTCTGTTTGGGGATATATCTGGCTGTGTCCACCTATCTGCCAGTTGTGTCTCCTGTTTACGACTGGGCCTGCCTTTTGCCTCTAGGTGCTTGCTTGGGCCTACCCCCTGTTTGTTTCTGAGTCTGTCTATAGTTTCTTTCTCCCAGTGAATGCCCCTTTGTCTATCTATCACTCCCCCATACCCTATCTTTCTGTCCTCTCTGTTGTCTGTCCTTGTGCCTGCCTGTCTTTATTTGTGACTGTTTCTGTTACTATCTCTGTCTCTCCACTCTGCATCTCTTCCTTCCATCCATCCCATCCCACTGTCTGGCTGACCCTTAAGTCAATTCTCACTGCCTGCCTGGCCCTTTCTCTGGGCGTGGATCTACTCCCTCAATCTTTCTGTCCACAGCCCCTCCCCACAACCAAGACCCACACACACCTCAGTCTCCCTCCATGTGGGTCCAGATGGGAGGGGTTCCCGCCTCTCCTCACTACGCGCCCCCCCCCCCCCCCCCCCCCCGCCCAGAAGGAGGGAAAGGAAAACGCGGGCCAGAAGGGGCGCGAGCTGCGTTGATTGGCCACTGGGCGGAGGGGAGGGGGGCGGGGAGCAGTTCTAGAGAGCCGCGCGGCACTGGGGACCCGAGCTCTAGTCTGAGTCCTGCCACTGGTGGAGCTGAAAAGAGCGGAGAGGTGAGGAGGGGGCGCTGGCCGGGGTGGGGGGCTTTGGAGACCCCAAGGCACAAATGGGGGTCCCGGGAGGGGGCTCAGGGGATCCCTGGAGACCTTTTTTGTATTAGTGGGGAATTGAATGGGAGAGGGGTCCTTTGGTAACTTGCTCCCAAGAGGGAATTCAGGAGTGGGTAGGAGTCCTCAGAGGGTGCTCACGGCTGAGGATGGTGCTCCATAAGAGCCCTCCCTTCCCAGGAAAGGGACTCAGGACTCCGGTGGGGGTCTCCTGGAGACAGTTTTAGCAATGATGGGGACGTAGAATGAGGGTTTCTGGGCTACCGCATTTGCAGGAAGTGAGTTCAGGGGTGAGAAATTCCATTCAGAAGACAGGGACTGTAAATTGGCCTGGGGATCACAGAGACACCCCCCACCCCGGGAACACCAGGTCCTGGAAGGGGTTTCTGATGAGCACTCAGAGACAGCTCCTCCTCAGGAGGGGAAATTAGGGCTCAGGCAAGATTCCTGAGGCACCCTGAGCCCAGGAAGGGTCTCGAGTCTGGAAGTGTCTACAGTTCCTTCTGCCAGAAGAGTGTTTAAGACTTGACAGGGGATCTAGAAAATACCTCTGGCTCCTAAAAGGGGGATTAATGGAGGCTTCCTGGGTCACTTCTGTCCCTGGAAAGGGGCTCAGTTGGGAAATTGTCTCTGGCCTCTAGTGAGGATATTCAGAGTTATGGCAGAGAGTTTGCCAAGTCAGGGGCTGGGGTCTCCGTATCAGTCCCCACCCCCAGCCCAGTGGACAGGTTGCATCAGCTCTGGGCTAGGCTTGGGGCCCAGGCTTGGGGCCCAGGCAGGAAGGAGGGGGGTAGGAGGCATTATGAGAAGTGGGGCAGTCAGCGGACACGTGGCCGGAGTGGAGACCTGGCCATGTGGTGAGGGTAAAGCAATTTTTTTGGGGGGGGGGTTGGTTTGAGGGAGACCTGGAAAGGAAAGAGATAGACAGCAAGAAGAGTGAGTGTGAAGTTTGGGAGGACAGGCTATCACAGCTCCAGATGGCCATCTTGCCTGCTGTGAGGTTGCTTTCTCTCTTTATTTCTGTCTCTTTCCTCCATATTTATCGCTCCACGTATGAGTAGCTGTGAGTATCTCTCCTCTGATGCTCTTTTCTCTCTCTCATCTCTTCCGCTCTCAGCCTCTCATTTTTTAAAAAATTTACTTTTAAAAATAAATTTTATAGTTTACATTCAGTATGATTTGTGTTAGTTCCAGGTGTACATCATAGGAGTATAGCTTTGTATACTTTACAAAGTGATCCTACTGAGATTTCAAGTACCCACCTCAGCCTTTTACTCTTCAGTTCTCTCCGTTTATTTCCCTTTCTCTGTCATCCTTCTGTTCCAGTTCCCCTCACCTCATCGCTTTCTATTTCTCTACCTGTCTGTCTCTAGCTGAACCCCTACCCCTTCACCTAGCTTTCCCACCTTGTAGCCCCCCAGCTCCATGTCTGACCCCCACCCCCTTTCTCAGCCCATAGGATGGAACTGCAGGACCTAAAGATGAATGGAGACCTACCTGCGGGTGCTGTGGGGTGAGTCAGGGCCTGAGGGGTCTGGGTCAGGGGTCAGGATTGCCTCTCATCAGCCCCAATTTCTCTGCCCTCTCCAGCTACAGGCAGGAACGCGAGGACTTCCTGCCTAGCCATAATCCTGCTCCTGGGAGGAAGCCAACGGAGTTCATGGATGTGAGTGACCCTACAGGATCTGTCCCAGCTGCACTCTGCCCAGTCCATCTCCTCCCCTACTCTTCCCTCTTCCCAGCTACTCCCCTCCCCAGCTGTTTTCCTTTGGTAGCTGCTCCACCCTCTCTGGTTTCTGTCCACTTATAGATGCTCCCCTCCAAAATATCTCCCAGTTTTCCCCTTCCTGGTTCTCCTTTTCCCAGCTCCTTCCCATCTTCAATTCCTTTTATTTCCTAACTTCTTGGTTTCTCCTCTGGCCCTTCCTGAGCTTCTTCATGTCCCAGTCACTTCCTCCTTAGTCTTTCTGGGTCCTAGAGCTGGTCTCCTTACTTGACCCCCCTACCCATGTGTTCCTGGGCCTTGCCCCTTACCCACAGTTCAAGGGGAAGACATCATTTGGAATGTCAGTGTTCAACCTCAGCAACGCCATCATGGGCAGCGGCATCCTGGGGCTGGCCTATGCCATGGCCCACACAGGGGTCATCTTCTTCTTGTGAGTTCTAAGCAACCTGGGGGGCAGGGCTGTTTTGGGGCAGGCGGGAGGCCTTGGGGCCAAGTCTGAGTTGTGCCATCTGCCACAGGGCCCTGCTGCTGTGCATTGCTCTTCTGTCTTCATACTCCATCCATCTCCTGCTGACCTGTGCTGGTGTTGTAGGTGAGCCCCAGAGCTCAATCCAGACCCCTGACCCACTCCCCTGACTGAGACACCAGATTTCAAACCAACCCCCTGACTCTGGACATACCACCCTGACCCCAAACCCCACTTAAATCCCTGGACTCCAGACCCCAGACTGACCCTGGCCCTCAGACCTCATTTGGACTCCCAGATCCCCAATTCCCAACCCCCAGCCCTCAGTCTGGCCATAAACCCCATTGTTCAGACCCTCCTCATCCCTAGACCAATACATTCCTCCTCTAACTCCTCCCTTCAGTCTCTAGTCCCCACAACCATGGAAGCCAGCTAGCTGTAGAACCCTGAGACCAGGGTTCAGAGACCCAGTCCTCAGACCCCAGCTTCCAAGCTTCTATTGCCCCAGATCTCAGACTTTACTTCCACCATGGACTCAGACCATGTGTATGTGATCTCAGACTATGTATATAGTTATTTGCTCCCATGATCCCCACTACCCAACTCCAGCCCACCTCCTACCTTCTCCTTGGCCACAGTTCCTGACCACAGATCCCACCTCCCAGATCCTACCCCAAGCCCAATTGTAACTAACTCTCATCCCCAGTCCCCATCAATCAGACTCAATTACTCTAAACCCCAACTCCCCAACTCCCAGACTTTGGCTCCTAACCTCACCCCGGGCTTCCTGGACCACAACCTGTTCCTTCCTGCCCTCCCCCCGCCCCCAGGCATCCGAGCTTATGAGCAGCTGGGACAGAGGGCACTGGGGCCTGTGGGGAAGGTGGTGGTGGCCATGGTCATCTGTCTGCACAATGTTGGGGGTAAGGACTCTGGGAAGTGGAGGGATCAGTGAGAGGGAAGAGGGTGGGGTGAGGTGGGCTTCCCCAGGCTGGGCTGGGGAAAATGGGGTAAGGGGATGAGGGAAATCCTTTTGTTTACAACTCTCCTCACCTGTACCAGCCATGTCCAGTTACCTGTTCATCATCAAATCCGAACTCCCCCTGGTTATTGGCACCTTCCTGAACGTGGAACCTGAGAGGTGAGTAACCAACACCCCTTGGCTCTGGTCAGACTGTGATTCCTGAGTATTGTGATGCCAGCAGTATGTGTGACTGTTGCTCTGACTATAGGAGTCTAATAGACCATGTTGATTTCTGTGACTGCTCTGGTTGATTCCATCTGGTGGCTGAATCTGTATGTCCAGTGTACTCCCATGCTGATCATGCAACTACTCTCAGCAGATCTAAACTCTGTGGATTTTGCTTCTGTTACTGTTGTAGTGGCAGGTTCTCTGGTCAGCTGTCTGATAGCCAACTATAGCTGTGTCCTGTATACTGTAATTCCAACCATGTGTATTTGACATTTGTTTACTCTGACTTTCCATGTTCAACAGATTCTGTTTGATTCTGGGTCCATCAGGCTGGCTGAATCTGTCTCGCTATATGTGTGGTCACTGACTCCAACAGTGTGTATGTATGTGTGTGACGTATACTGTGGTGCCAACTATGTATATGTGATTTGCTCCAAATGTATGTGCCAGTAGACTCCATCTCTGTTTAATTTAGTGACCATTGTTCTGGCAAATTCTCTTTGGCTTTGTGTAAGTGATCCTCACCTATAACTCTGTACATGTCCTCTGTATTGTTCCAACCATGTATGCTTGATTGTTGTTCTGATTATGCATTCAAATGACTGCATTTTAAAAATTCTGGATCCATATGCTGGCTGAATCTGTTCAGTTGTTTGGATATGATGGTTGATTCTGTGTATCTTTTTAGATTTTTGGCTTGATTCTGAAACCATCCAGGTAGCTGGCAGTCTATGTACCTAGGTGTGTCTAATTATTATAATCAGCTCCCACTGAATATATGGCCAATGATGCTTTGTTGGTTTATGTCGGTGTAACTGTGTGTATGTATGAGATATAACATAGTAGGCACTCAATAAAATTCTTTTGAGCAAATGAGCAGTTGTTCAACATATTCTGTATTAACTGTCTTGCCTGAGCACCTCCCTCCATTATCTATACAGATCCCAGTCTTTCTTTGAGTGTGGTTCCAATAGTGTGGCCAGCTGGCTGATTCATGTGGTCTATATTTCTGTCTTTGGTCATGTGGCCAAATCAACCCAGCTACTTTCAGGTGTTCAACAAACCTTGAGCTGTTCAAACAACCACATGTGTGTTTCTGACTTTTGTCTGACTCTGCATCATTGTCTGCCAGCCAGCCAGATCATCAGACTGTTGTTCTACCTGCCAGACACCAGGGTCATGGCTCACTCTGTGTCTGGAACTTTGTGTTGGACTATGTGAGTCTGACTGACTTGGGGTGTTGTTTACCCATCTGGTTGTGTATTCACTTGTGAGTCTGACAGCACAGTTTTGTCTAGCTGTGCATGTGTTCTCAGATGTATCCCTCTGACAGTGTCTGGCAGATAGTCTTATAATTAGTCTGGCTGTTTCTATCAATCTTGTGCCATCATTATAACCACGTGAATGACTTCTTATAGCTGAGGTGTTGGCTCATCTCCTGATTACGGGCAGAAATCTGTCTGTCTGGCCATCTTCTATGTCTGCCTGACAATGTTTTTTGGCCGGCAACTAGTCACTGTGTTTGCCTGTCTGTTTAGGGGCTGGTTCTTGAATGGAAACCTTCTCATCATCATGGTTAGTGTGTTAATCATCCTGCCACTGGCCCTCATGAGATACTTGGGTAAGAGGCTTCCTGTGTTGGTCATTGGATAGTGGGGTTAGAGAAGGGTAGCTAGATTGAGAGAATCCCATTTTCAAGGGCTATTGAACACTAGGGGAGAGCTTTTTTGATGTGGGTTTTAACAGATGAATAGGAGTTTGCTCTGGAGGGGAGGCTGGTCCAAGCAGAAGTAAAAGCTTATACAAAGGTGTGGCATAATTGGGGTAAGGGAGTCTTGAAAACCAGACTAGGGGTTTAATATATGCTGTAGGGCAAGCATGTCAAACTTGTAGCTGGCAGGGCACATGAATAAGGCATGCGGCCCACTGACCATGAGTTTGACATGCTTGCTGTAGGGGGTCCCTGGATTTCTGAGTTTCTGTGTTATTGCTCCTTGCAGGCTACCTTGGATATACCAGTGGTCTTTCTCTCACCTGCATGCTGTTTTTCCTCATTTCAGTGAGTCTGAGAGAAGGACTTGAAGAAGTGGAGAGAGTTTGGGGCATTGGGACACAGCCTTCCCTGTAACCTCATTTCCCCATCCTTTCTTCCTCAGGTCATCTATAAGAAGTTCCATATTAGCTGTGATGTGGGCCACAATGAGACAGTAACAGAGAGTAAGAGCCCCTCAGTCCTTCCTAGCCAGGGACTCAACAGAAGCTGTGAGGCCCAGATGTTCACAGTGGACTCACAGGTGGGTATGCAGGCCAATAGGGCTTGCACCACACTCAGGCCCTCTGGAGTATTGGACATTGGGGGCTTTCAAGTATCTGATATGAAGAGCAGTGGTGGGGCCAGGAGTATGGAGAATAGGGGATGGAACCCTATAGGTGTTAATCTGTTGTACTTGGCCATTCCCCTAGATGTTCTACACAGTGCCCATTATGGCTTTTGCCTTTGTCTGCCACCCTGAGGTGCTGCCCATTTACACGGAGCTCTGCCGGTGAGTGGACAGGCAAGTGGGCATGTTTGATGAACCAACAGGTGGGGCAATAGTTATAATGTCTGACAATCCCTACAGCAGTTCTGGGACTGTAACTTGATTGTTGATTGTAGATTATGCAAAGGGAGGGGTTTGAAGTGGACAGGAGGTCTCAGGAGACACAGGGAAGTGACTGTTTACTGATTGGGGCCCAAGCATTTTACTCTTTTAACATCCAATACAGGTGTTAATGGACAGAGTGGGGCAGCAGAGATGATCAGATGGAGGGGTGGCATGCATGGATGGGGACAGGGATATGACAGGACAAAAGGGGCTCAGGGATGATATGATAGGAGATGTGTGGATAATTAGGTAGGGATGGTCAGATAGAAGGGAGGGGCAGGGACAGTCAAGTGGAAGGGAGAGGCAGAGATGGTCAGACAGAGGATATGGGCAAAGATGGTCCTATGGGATGAGATATGGATGGACAGAGAGGGGAGGCTTGGCTTGTTACACAAGGGAGGTAGAGATGGGAATCCAAGAGTGTACCAGCTGAATGTCAGCTCTGGGAGAAGGGGACTCTGGAGGGTGGAGGCTGGTTTTGAGGGGCCTGGACCAAGTCCAGGGATATGGGCATTACAATTCTATGACCTCTGTACCTTAGGCCCTCCAAGCACAGAATGCAAGCTGTAGCCAATGTGTCCATCGGTGCCATGTTCTGCATGTATGCACTTACAGCCACCTTTGGATACCTTACCTTCTACAGTGAGTGGAGCTGGAGCCAGGGTTGGGTGGCAGCTGGGGTGGGGACTGGGAAGACTGTTGGGGCAGGAGCCTGAGCACTTTTCCTCTATGCCTCCGGACTCATCAGTTTCCAAATGGACAGTATGCATCACAAATGTAGATTTTGTTACTCTGTGTGTATGTGTGTGTGTGGGGGGGGGACGGGGGACACTGGTTCTGGTTCTCCTGCCACATCCAGCATCCCTTGTCCCATGTCCTATGGTCCAGGCAGCGTGGAGGCGGAGATGCTACATATGTACAGCCAAAAGGACCTGCTCATCCTCTGTGTGCGCCTGGCAGTGCTGCTTGCAGTCACTCTCACTGTGCCAGTTGTGTTATTCCCTGTGCGTGGGGACCAAGGGAGGCCATGGAACAGAGGGACATGGGTAGAGGGTACAGGCATAGATATTTGGATGGATGTTGGAGATAGGAGTGGATGAAGGGATGGATGGAGGAGGCAGGGATGGACAGACAGGGAAGGTAGAGTTGTCAGATGGACAGAGAAGGCAAAAATAGATGGTAGGATAGAGACAGCCTGGAGGACAGGGGTGTGGGGAAGCATGAGACTTTATTGGAATGTCTGTAAGGAGGATCCTCCAAAAGACCAGGGTCCTCTGGGGGGGGGGGGCCTTGCCAAAGGCAGCAGCCCCTACCTTGACTTTTCCAAACAAGTCTGATCCCTGGGTGTTTTGCTATCAAGGCTTTTTTGGCTCCTTATGCCAACTAGCTCCTTAGCCTCTCTTTCACGGAAAAGTGTGTCAGAGTAATCATTCATCCATCGTTCAGAGTCTGCCGGTCAGCCCCGGCACAGGGGTAGCAGTTGAAGGAAGGAGGCACAGATGTCTGTCTAGACCAGTGATGGCGAACCTATGACACACATGTCAGAGGTGACACGCAAACTCATTTTTTTGGTTGATTTTTCTTTGTTAAATGGCATTTAAATATATAAAATAAATATCAAAAATATAAGTCTTTGTTTTACTATGGTTGCAAATATAAAAAAAAATCTGTATGTGACATGGCACCAGAATGAAGTTAGGGTTTTTCAAAATGTTGACACGCTGAGCTCAAAAGGTTCGCCATCACTGGTGTAGACAGAAGAGGGAGGCAAAAAGGGTCAGACAGAGGGTAGTGGCATAGATGGACAGTCAGAATGAAGAAACAGGCTAGGCACAAAAAGGGTGGAGGCAAAAGTAGTAAGGTATAAGAGGGACAAACTCTCAGATGAGGAGGTGGAATGACTTGAAAGAGGGGAGAGATAGTCAGATGGAAAGAGGCAGGGATCTCAGACAGGATGGAAGGACAAATGGGTAGTCAGACAGGGGAGGAGAGATAGAGGAGGAGGTAAAGATTTCAGACAGTGGGTAGAGGCATAGATGGATGATCCAACAGAGAAAAAGTAATAGACAGTGGGTAGAGGCATAGATGGATGGTCAGATAAAGTGGAGACAGTCAGATGGAAGGGAAATCAGGGATCTCAGACAGAGGGTGGAGGCAAAGACAGATGACCACAAGGAAGGGGAGGCAGCATTTGGGCGCTGACTTGTGTCCCACCCTACTCTGGCTACAGATCCGCCGGGCCCTACAGCAGCTGCTCTTCCCAAGCAAAGCCTTCAGCTGGCCACGGCATGTGGCCATAGCCGTGATTCTGCTCATCTTGGTTAATGTCCTTGTCATCTACGTACCGACCATCCGGGATATCTTTGGGGTTATCGGTCAGTACCCAAACACCAGTCCCCATCTAATATGGGCCTTGTACCCCAAACTTACATAGACTCTTATTCCTCTTGCTTGTACTTCAGGGTCCACCTCAGCCCCCAGCCTCATCTTCATCCTTCCCAGTGTCTTCTACCTCCGTATTGTACCCTCTGAGGTGGAGCCCCTCTCCTCTTTGCCCAAGATCCAGGTGAGCTTTCCAGGGGAGGACTGGGGAAAGGTGGTTGCTCTGAGGATGGAGCACTCCAAGATGACTAGAGATAGAAGGAACTTTTTCAAGAGGGGCCTGGGCAAAGATGGTTCATCCAGAGAAAAAGGTGGTTAGTCTGAAAGAGTGAAGGAGATTGTCTTAGGAAGGGGCTGAGCAAACAGAGCACCAGCAGGGTCTGGGAAGACAGAGGGGACACTCAATAAGAGGCTGGCATAGAGGGAGTGTTCTCCAGATGGAAGGTGCACTATTAGAAGAGAGTCAGGAGAACCTTCAAGGAGGATGGAGGAGATTACTCCCTAAAGGGTTCTAGGAAGATGGAAGGAAGATTCAAGGAATGGTCTGGATTTAAGGAAAGAGGAGCACAAAGGAGAGTCAGAAATGAATAAGGACTCTCTGGAGGGCCTTGAAGAACATTCTCAGGAGGAGCTCTGCTGTGGTGACCCATCCAGTCTCATATTCTCTTCCTCTTGTCCATAGGCTCTGTGTTTTGGTGTCTTGGGGGTGCTCTTCATGGGGATCAGTCTAGGCTTCATGTTTTTCAACTGGGCCACAGGCCGGAGCCATGTGTCTGGACACTGATCGTGCCCTGGTCCAACCAGACTCCTGTGCGCATGCATCTCTGTGTATAGAGGAAGATGAGGCCACTCTCCCAGGTCCCTCCTGTCTGGTGTGTGAAGGTGGCTGATTCCCATTAACATGGCTGTCGGAAGTAGGTGGCCACAGAGACTGCAGAGTGGTCCACTGTCCTCCCCAGGGATGCTGAGCTTGGATCACGGTCCTCATCTCAACTCCACAGGAGCAGGAGGAGGCCAGGTCCTCAGAGAGCCCCTGCCCAGCCCAGTCCTTTTTGCCTCCTCCTGGTAGAATCTGTCAGGATTACCCTCAAGTTAAAGGGGAAAATAAAGATGTTAGTTTCAACGCTTGCCTCAGCCTTCTGATCTCTTTCTAAAACTTCTTGGTGGAACTTGCTTAGGTTCAAACAGGGGTAAACTGAGGCCCTGAGAAGTAGTATGGAGCTGACTCTCATGTGTTCACTCACTTCTCCACTCCTTCAGTAACTTGCTCCCCAACTCGTTCATTCACTTGCTCATTTCAGAAACGTCTATTGAGAGCCTACTAGGTGCCAGGCAGTGTTCTAGGTGCAGGGGATACAGCAGTGAATCAAGCAGACAGTTATCCCTGGAATTGATGTTCTAGCACCAGAATGGGCGAATTATGGCCCACAGGCCAAATTCAACCCACGGTCTATTTTTGGCCGTTGAACTAAAAATGGTTTGCATATTTCTAATTGATTGAAAAAAAATCAAAGGAATAATTTGTGACACTTGAAAATTATATGAAGAAAGACTTGAATTTTCAAATTGAAAAGAGCCACTAAGTTCTGAACATGATGAATGCACACAGGCGCGTGTGCGCCCACACACAAACACATTCAATAAATACAATTTCTAGGTTTAAGATACAATTCTAAAGGATATGGTGAAGATCCCACAAGGTCCCAGAGAAAAAAGAGGAGAAAATACAATGGAGACGTTCTTCAAAGAGATGATGAGAAATAACTTTGAACCTAGATTTCTATATCTAGCCAAGATAATCCAGATGAAAGCAAAAATATTTCAGAAAATTCATAATTTACATGCCTCTTCTGAAAGGATTACGGTATGTGATTCAGCAAGAAGAAAAAAATGGATTTAGGAGGAAGGAGGGGGTTCCAATAAGCAATGGTGAGGGGGAAAACTAAAATTTATTGAAAAGTTTAAATAAGTTTTGATTGTAAATTTTAAAAATTAAAATCTTAAACTAAAGTTCCAGGTAATATAAACATGGAAGATGAGGGGAGGTACAGGAAAGAAAAGAGTTCTTGTTTTATATATTGCCCTGGCCAGTGTACTCAGTGGTTAGAGCGTTGTCCTGAGCACTGAAGGGTTGAAGGTTCGATTCCCGGTCAAGGGCACATACCTGGGTTGCAGGTTCGATCCAGGTGCGTGCAGGAGGTAACCAATTGATGTGCCTCTCTCACATGGATGTTTCTCTCTCTCTCTCTCTCTCTCTCTCTCTCTCTCTCTCTCTCTCTCCTCTTTCTTCCTCCCTCCCTCCCTCCCTCCCTCCCTCCCTCCCTCCCTCCCTCCCTCCTTCCCTTCCACTCTTTCTAAAAAAATCAGTGGAAAAAGTATCCTTGGGTGAGGATTAACAACAAAAAAGAGATGGATATAGATTCTAAGTAATGGTAGAATTGTAGAATAGTTAAGAGCACTTGCCTTTTAGAGTGTAAACTCCAAAGCCAGGCTGCATGGTTTCAAATCTGGTTTCTTAGCTTACTAGCTGTGTAACCTTTTTTAAGTCAAATAACCTTTCTGTGCCTCAGTCTACTCAAGTAAACCAGGAATAACTAGGGTATCCAACTAATTGGGTTTCTAGGATGATTAAATGAGGCCTGCAGATGCCACAGAAGAGGTGAGGAAGTATTTGGATTTCAGGACTATTTCTAGCAATAAAACTTGATGGTTTGGTCCTCATTGGGGGATGAGATGGCTTAGAGTGGGAAACGATTGGAGGCCACAGATGGAGAATAAGCTGAGGTGGAGTTTTCTAATTGTATCCAGAAAAGCTCATATTTTTTTTGGAAGGCTCATTACCTGTCCTGTAAACACCACAGAGTAGAAAAATGATAGGGCTGGCTCAGTGGAGTCTGAGGTGGCATGGTCACATCAAGGCATAGTGGGGTTGAAAAGCTCATAGAAAAGTTCAGCCTGGCTGGCTAGTAACTAGGCATTCCTTCCCTAGCCCTCCATCCTCTGGGGTAGGCAATTACAATGAATAACACCTCACCCTTAATGGTGCTTGTCCCCCTGGGTGTTGTTCACAGACAATATTCGGCAAAGCAAGTCAGAAACTTTATTGTTGGCCAAAGAATGAAGAAGGATAATTGAATGCCTAATTATTCCTTCTCCTTGATTCTGGGAAATTAGGAAAGTTATTAAAGGGTGGTGGTGGTGGTGGGGGGTAGGTCAGTTCAGGGGTGGGGATTCCCAAGGAAGGATGTGAGGCAGGATAGAAAGAAGTTCCAGAAAAATCCTGACAAGTATAGTGAGGAAGTAGGAACTCACATCCTCTCACCTGAGTCCCCAACTCTGGGCTTGATCAAAGGGAAACAGTTAATGGCAGGAAACTCCTGCGGTGGTCATTGAAGTCACAACAAAGCCCCCTCCAACCAGAAGGTGGAGTCAGAATTTGGCGCCACAAAGCTTGGAGACAACCCTCTCCTTAGAAACAAAATCCCAAGAAGTAATTGACCACAGAGCACCGAACTTGTGGTTTGGCCTATGTCCACTTGAATGCATACTTTTTGCTTCTTTCACAGAGTGCCCACACCCTGGCCTCTTTCTTTTTCTCTATCTGAATAAAACTTGCTTTGTTCTCACTTCAGTTCTTCCTTGAAATTTTTCCTGGGTGAGTCAAGGACCTGGAAGTCCCCTGACACTTGAAAAGTCCCCCACTGTGCAGGGGTAGGGCCAGCCCCCACCTCCCCCTATTCCCTTGCAGAAGCTGTCCATAACAGGTGGAGGGATCTTGGATTTCCAAGGGAGCATGTGCAGTTCCCAAACATGTTTGGAACATATCTAGCTATACATAACTTGGCTTGGGAAGGGGTTTCAGGTGCCATCTTGGATTTTTCTGGTGCAAACAGATTTCTTGGGGGTGGTCCTTGGATTTCTCATTTGATTCCCATGAACAGGCTTAGCTAGCCCTGGAATTTCCGCTTTTTTTTTTTTTTTACTAGTTCAGCCTGTTTTTTGTCGGGATATGTTGGAGAGAATACAAGAAAGTCAGTAGAAGTTTAAAGATTAATTAATGTTGTGGTGGCACAACCCAGTGACAAGAAGAAGGAGAATTTTTGTGTATTGTTAAGCAAGAATCTGCTTTAATCATTCACCATTGTAAATGCTTTTTAAATTTAAAGTTCTTTTTGCCCCCAAGATGAGTATTATATCGAATTTAAAAATTCATTCTATTGCAATTGTGATAATTGCTTTACTTTAAACCTTACTGGATATTTAGACAGCTACAAAGTACTCACTTTGATATATATGTACATCTTTTTATTTTTATTTTTATTTATTTTTTAAAAATATATTTTATTGACTTTTTACTGAGGGGAAGGGAGAGGGATAGAGAGTTAGAAACATCGATGAGAGAGAAACATCGATCAGCTGCCACCTGCACACCTCCCACTGGGGATGTGCCTGCAACCAAGATACATGCCCTTGACTGGAATCGAACCCGAGACCCTTGAGTCCACAGGCTGACACTCTATCCACTGAGCCAAACCAGTCAGAGCTTATATGTACATCTTTTTAAAAGCTAAATAAGTCTCTTGCCAGCCCATAACCCATGAATGACTTTCTTAAGAGCCTTGGACCCATCTCTTTGAAATATTATGTCAAGGAAGATAAGCACCCCATCACTCTCTCACCTGGGAGTTTACCCTAGGTGCCTGGCTCCAAGCTATAAACAGTTCAGTCGCTTGACATAGACATAGTTTAATTTTTCTTTCAGAAAAAAGCAATTATCTAGCACAGCTGACTATTACAATTACCAGGTGAATTTAGGACTTCCCTGGGGGCATTTGGTTCTCACATTTGGATGCTCCTGTAAAGAAAGGCCAGTGAGCTGCACACTTGAATATTTCGGCTCCTTCCACCATATTTGGGATGTATGAAACACTACACCTCAAAGTGTGGTATCTGGTTTCCAAAACAGCTGCCCCAGGGGCCAGATGATGCAGTCTAGAAATATGGGGGAGTTAGTATCTGTTAGGTACATTTTGACCATTAAGAAAAGAAACGGCCGAAACCGGTTTGGCTCAGTGGATAGAGCGTCGGCCTGCGGACTGAGAGGTCCCGGGTTCGATTCCGGTCAAGGGCATGTACCTGGGTTGCGGGCACGTTCCCGGTGGGGGATGTGCAGGAGGCGGCTGATCGATGTTTCTCTCTCATCGATGTTTCTAACTCTCTCTATCTCTCTCCCTTCCTCTCTGTGAAAAATCAATAAAATATATTAAAAAAAAAAAAAAAGAAAAAAGAAAAGAAACGGACTGAGCCAGGCAAATTCTCCCTCCTCCCTCCCTCTCGTGCATTATTCTGTGCAGTTTCTCTGTATTGTTTGTTTGGAGACTTTTAAAAAAATATATGTTTTTATTGATTTTTAGAGAGAGAGAGGAAGAGAGAGGGATAGAGAAATAAAAATATCAATGAGAGGGAAACATTGACCGCTGCCTCCTGCACGCCCCTTACTGGGGATCTAGCTGCAACCTGGGCATATGTCCTGATTGGGAATTGAACTGTGATGTCCTGGCTGATACTCAACCACTGAGCCATGACGGCCGGACAAGGATAATTTTTTAACAGTACAGGAAAACAAGAAAAGGTGCTGGTGGGCCACCAGGAATACTGAGGCACTCCTGGTAGACAGAAAGGTGGAATCAAATTGATAGAAATCCAAGGAGACAAAATTGCAGTTCGAATCACCAGAGGCAAGAGCTGTTCTTTGTAATTGTCTTTTAAAAAACTCCAATCTCAGAATGAAAAAGGAGAAAGAGAGAATACTATGCTGCTGTAAAAAGGAAGAAACTCCTACCATTCGCAACAGCATGGATGGACCTGGAGAGCATTATTCTAAGCGAAATAAGTCAGTCAGAAAAATAAATACCACATGATCTCACTCATTTGTGGAAAATAATGAACAACATAAATGGATGAACAAACACAGACCCAGAGACAGAGAAGCATTGATCAGACTGTCAAAACTCAGAAGGGAGACAGGGGAGGGTGGGGGAAGGAGGAGAGATCAACCAAAGGACTTGTATGCATGCAAATAAGCCTAACCAATGGATACAGACACTAAGGGGGTGAGGGTATGAACTGGGAGGTGGGGGGGGGCAATGGGGGGATAAGGACACATATGTAATGCCTTAATCAATAAGGAATAAAAAAAAGAAAAAGTAGAAAGAGCAGAAGTGGGCCTTAGGTAAGTTACTGGGTGGAGGGGGGCAAAAAGGGAGAAAATCAGAGACATCTGTAATACTGTCAACAATCAAATCAAATCAAATCAAATCAAATCAAATCAAATTTTAAAAGTTCATTTGTAGATTCTCCTCCAGCACCTCATAGATTGGCTAGAAGTTGCCACTTTCACCTCTATAATGAAGCTCCAAGAATTGTTCTTTAACGAAAGTGAATAATCAATCTGTCCAACCTTATGTATAATAACCATGAACATTAAGACATTTGATCATGTAATAGGCCACAAAGACAATCTTGAGAACCTCGTTAAATGTAGAAAAATGTAAGGAACGTTTCCTAAACACAATATAATCAAACTAAAACAACTTTTTATACTAGAAACTTTTATAAAATATCCTAAAGTCTATCTGAAGATGGCTGCTTGAGCCAACTTGTCTACCTTCCCAGTGATCCACTGAAATGACAGAAGAATTAATAAAGTACAGATGTTTCTGACTTATAATGGGGCTGTGCCCTAATAAACCCATCATAAGTTGAAAATGCATTTAATATTGAACATTATAGCATAGCCTAGCCTACCTCAAACTTGCTCAAAGCATTTATACATTAGCCTCCAGTTGGGCAAAATCATCTAACATAAAACCTCTTTTATAATAAAGTTTTGACTATCATGTAATTTATGTGTAAACACAAAACACAATACAAAAAACCCCCTGAAAACACAGTACAAGAGTATCAGTTATTTACCCTCACGATTGTGTGGCTAATGAAGCTGTGGCTCACTGCCACTGCCCAGTATCACAAGAGAGCACCGTATCAAATATTGCTAGTCTGGGAAAACATCAAAATTCAAAGTACTGTTTCCACTGAATGCATATTGCTTTTGCACTATTGTAAAGTTGAAAAATTGTAAGTTGAACCATCATTAGTCGGGAAACCATCTGTACTGGAAAATAAGAAATTCTGAAGAATTCCTTAAAAAAAGAAAGAAGTTCAGATAAGATTTAAAAGGGTGAAGGGAACCAGAAGCCAAAATAAGCAGGAAGAATCAACTAAAAAGATAAGAGTATATCCAGAGAAACTCAAAACAGAGCATAAATGGATGGAAAAAGCAAGAACTACCCTCAGAACTGAAGAGTGTTGGGCCGACAACACTCTTACACCAGCAGGTGGCACTCTAATAACCTTTAATGACTGAACTTCCTACCTACTACCTAGGAAGGGCTCCCTAGGATAGGTGTGGGTAATGCTGAGAAAGGAGCATATCAGGGTCTGAGGTAACCTCAACCCATCACAGTAATAATGAAGGAGAGAAGCACATTTGTAAAGAGGGGACTAGCTCAGCCTATCTGTTCCCTGGGTAATCACCCTAAAGAAAAGAGGATGGTCAGAGTGTCCTACCCCCTTAGTGTCTGAACCAGGTCCCATACAGTGATAACTTGATTCATACATTTTATGAATATAATATTCAGTTAAAACTGTAAAACACATAATATGTTGCCCAGAGCACCATTGGCCTATGTCATTGGTTCAAAAACAATGTTCCCACAAGCACATGTTTTCCTAAGAAAGAATAAATCTTAATAGAGCCAACAGAGTGAACTGATCTGGACTAAATCTAGGCAATATTATGGAGACAGGGTAGTTTTCTCATTGTCTCTCAGTTTCCTTTCTTCCTCTGTCCCCCATCCAATACTTTCCTGATTTCTAAAGTCTAGTGCCCATCAAAAGTAGAAAAGTTAAAAAAAAAAGTAGAAAAGTTATGACGGCTGTGGTTCTCATATGTGATTGGTTGGCTGACTTTCAGTGTAAATGTCATACACCCTTAGCAGTGCCCCTCAAGCCCTCTGTCTCTGATGGAGAATCAGAAGATCTGTTTTCTCTAGTTCCTTAAGGTGTGAATGGGATAGTAGGGACTGAGCACTTCTCTGAGCCTCAGGTCCCCACCATCCTCTTGTGAGAAATAGAGACTAACAACAAAAGCTAAATCTAACAAAAAAGGTACAAACTTTGGATGTAAGCAATAATAAAACATCAGAGAAAACACAAAAATACCTTAAAAATGGAGACATAGCCCAAGTTCTTGGATGGAAAGACTTGGCAGTGTAAAGATGTCATTATCCCCCAAATTGATCTATAAATTTAGAGGAATTCCAGTCAGAGTCACAATAGACTTTTTAAAAAATCATAGAGCTTGACCAGCAGATTCTAAAATGTAAATTATGAGTGGATAAAAAGCTGTGGTACATTTACACTTGGCCATAAAAAAGGAAATATTCCCTTTTGCAACAGCATGGATGTATCTGGAGAGCATTATGCAAAATAAATAAGCCAGTTAGAGAAAGACAAGTACCATATTTCACTCATATGTGGAATCTAATGAACAAAATGAACTAACAAACAAAATAGTGTCAGACTCTTAGAGAGGAGGGGTGGTTGGAGGGCTAGATGGAAAAGATGAAGGGATTAAGCGGGAAAACAACACCCTTCACAGACATAGACAACAGCATAGTGATCACCAGAGGGGAAGGGAGTGGGGGGAGGTAGAAGAGAGTATAGGGGGGATAAATGGTGATGGAAGGGGACTTGACTTGGGGTGGTGAACACACAATACAATGCACAGATGATGCATTATAGAATTATATACCTGAAACAATATATTTTTATTAACCAACTAGTAGCCCTGCACACGAATCTGTGCACCAGTAGCTTTCTGCAGGGCCTGACCGCTCTGTGCCCACTGCCCAGAGGCCCATTTGCAGCCAGGTGTGGAACACCCCCACTGGCCTCTCTGTGCCTGCTGCCCAGAGGGCCTCTGTGGCTGGGTGCAACGCTTGCCTCATTGCCGCGTCAATGAAGCAAGCATTCCACCAGGCTGCTCACACTTGCTGCTCTCAGCGGCCACCCCCTGCTGAGACTGGGGGACTCTGGCGGGGCTGAGAGGACTGGGCGCCACCATCTTGTGGCTATGGGTGCCACCATCTTTGTGATGGAGTGACGGTTAATTTGCACATTACCATTTTATTAGATAGGATGTCATCCCGATACATTCAATAACATAAAATGTACCTGGAGAGGCAAAGAGCCTACAGAAGGATGGGGTGGGAGGACTTTCTTTCTGGATAATCAGTCAATTATGGAGCTGCAGTCCCTGACACAGGGTCATGCTGAGGTGGAAGAGAAAGCAGAGAAACAGATCCCCCCACATGGGAGCTCTTTACATATAGCTGATGTGGCCCCCAGAGCATTGGGGACAAAAAGGCCCATGCACCATCAACTTTCTCCTTTAAGATGACTACAGAAACCTAGTCTCTCACCTTATCTTCTTTTACTATAGACTCTATAGTATAGAGCTCTGAACACAGTCAAGGCCTCATAAGTGCCTTGTGATAAATGGATTGACTTATAAACTGTACCATCCTTCTACTTGCCTACCCTCATGGAGAGATCTCCTGTATGACACTTAAAATCTCTCAACTTAAGTACTCCTTTAGCCAGGATTTTCAACTTTGGCACCACTGACATTCTGGGTCAAATAAATCTTTGAGGGGGTTGCTGTCCTATGCATTGTAAGATGTTTCACAACATCTACCGACTAGATTCAGAGAACAGACTGACAGGTGTCAGAGGGGAGGGGGTTGTTGAATGTTGTCTTGGGGGGGATAAAATTCTCACTCCTTTCCCCCCTACCACATTCTCATTTATGATGTCACATCCTCCTTGTGACTGATTTTATTTTTTATTGCTCTTGTGGCAGATTTTAGAATGTTCACAAATAACCTATAACCTAGCCTCCACTTATCCAAGAGGACTGCACAATCTCACCCTTATGGTCAGACTTAGCCATTTGATGACCCAGTTCATGCTTAGCCACACTCTCCTCTCTGCCAGGCCACCTGTGTGGCTGCTCTGTGTCCTTGGGTCCTGACATGAGGGTGTTGTAATGTGGAGAAGAGCCCCAGTTCAGCTGAGATGGACAAGAAACATGAGTGATAAACTGTGGTTGTCTGTCATTTCAGCATAACCCAGTTGGCTCTGAGCCCATATCCCTCCCCACCAGAATAAACCCTGGTGTGAAATAATAAAAAATACACATCCTGGCCTCTTCCACCACTTTCTGGCATAGGCCACCTAAACCCCTTGTAACTTCCTAAGTGATAAGAACACTATTTGTTCTAATGAGGCAACTCTGAGGTGACTCCTGAATGGGGGCTGTTCACAAGAAAGACCAAGCCATGATTAGAAGCTTAGAACTTTCAGCTTCACCTTCCATTCTCTTGAAAAAGAAGAGGGGCTGGAAATATAATGATGGATCATGCCTACATGATGAAGCCTAGATGAAATCCCAATAGTATGAGGTGCAAAGAGCTTCTGGATTGGTGAATACATTCATATGCTTGGAGAGAAATAAAATCAAACACTACAGGGACAGAAGCTCCTGTGCTTTGGACCTTTCCAGATGTCACTCTATGTATCTCTTCATCTGGCTGTTCATCTGCATCCTTTTATCACATTCCTTATTGTAAACATTTTAGCAATTGACTGAACTCAAGAAGGGGTCATGGAAACCTTGGATATATAGCCATTTTTTTTTTCAGAATACAGGGGACAACCTGGAACTTGCAATTGGCATCTGGCAGGCAGGAGCAGACTTGTAGGACTGAGTCCTTAACCTGTGGGCACTAAGCTAACTCTGGTTAGTGTCAGAACTGAATTGAATTGTGGAACACACAGATGATGTTGTACAGAATAGGTTAGTGTGGGGGAAAAACCAGAAGTGTTCTGACTGTGGTAGTAGCGTGACGCTAAAGAAGAAACACTGGAGTATTTACCCAAACACCAGGGATGCTTCCCCATCTACCCCACCCCTGGTCAGGCCTGGCCCAGGGGGTAATAAGTCTCAAGGTCACCATTTCTCAAGAAACTGCTTAAGAGAAAAATGAGGCCTCCTTTCACCTTCTCTACAGGACTCAGAGCAGGGAGTCACCTGGAACACCCATGGGGACCATGAAGGGCTTTCCAAGCTGCAGGTTGTGACTCATAAAAGGCCAATAGAATGTTGTATGTCACTTGAGCAGAATTTCATGTCTTTAATGAAATACAATGGAATAGCATAGCGTATCACTGAACAATAGAAAATATCAGAGTATCACAAGTACAAAGGGTCAGCTTGATTTCATAGAGCATTTGGTTTAGAGTCACTGCAAAATGTGTTGTGTATTGTGAGTCTTGGGGAAGGAAGCTCAGAAGGCTCCTCTTGTGATGCATGCACTGCTCTTTCTCACACATCCCTGCACTTCCCAATTCTCTGCTAGGAAAGGGGATTAGCTATAGACCCAGTCTAAAAACGATTGAAACACAAATCAGACAGGAGGGTATAAAGAGTCATTTAGGACCTCATCAGAAGAGCATATGCATCCACATGGGGCATCAGTGTGTGGGGGAGAGGGCTAATTGAAGGTGGGCTCAGATCCATGTCCAGGCTGATTTCTGGGTTTGGGAAAAACCATAGTCTTTTGGCATCTCAAAATCTGGACCTGTCTCATGGAGCAGGGGGAGGAGGAAAGCATTATCTACCTTGGAACCAAAGGCAAATTATTCCCTCTCATGACTGCAAAGTGTTTTCAAGTCGTCCTTTCCTGCACTTGTCTCCCTTGCTGGGCACCCAGTTGGTGTGTACCATCTTCCCAGAGAGGAAGAAAAAGGAAATCTTTCAGGATCTACTTTGGACATTCTCTTCTCTTTTCCCATGGACAATCATGTACTCAAACTGCATTAGCAGAATATTGATTTGAGGAATGCAGCGCTATATTAGGGTAAGAGAGAATTTGTTTCTGCTGAGGCAGAAGTGGAGCAGCATCCTCACTGACCCAGGCAGGACTCCCCTCTCACTGCTGAGCCAGTTCTGGGGGACCTCAGCCCTGGATATACTGACCCCGCACACCATCCTCCCTGACACCCTCTCCTTTCGATGGCTGTGGCAGCACACACTGGGTCCTGGGTCTCCCTTGCCTGTATGCGAGGCGCTCTCCCATGCACCTTGTGCATCTGTGTCCTCCCCTGCCCACACTGTCACCAGAATACTGCCTCTCCCTCTCTGTAAGCTGTGTTCTGGAGGTTCCCAGTCTTGGAAAAATTATTCCACATCTTCTCCCCTGAGTTCTGGGACAGAGTCCAGAGCACCTCTGTCTCATTCCACACTATCCATAATGGAATACAGCCCTTGAATCTCAGATCTGACAGAGAGTAAAGGCAAACTGTTCATCATATAAAAACTGGAAATATCCCCCAGGAGAATGTCAAGGTCAGGTGGGCAAGGGCATTTGTGTCTTGTTCCCTAATGTCTCCTCAGCACCATGGACAGCGTTCAGTACCCAGTACATGGCTCTTAGGTGTTGGCCGAACAAATGAAATCTTTGATGCAGCAATTCCACTACTAAGTCTATGTGCAAATAAATCACTCACACATGTGCACAGTGTCGGTGCACAAGAAAGAGAGGAAGAAACAACTGAAGAAAAAAAGTCTGTTTATTAACTGACAGAGAGTAAATGAATAGTGGGGGTTTGCAACACAGAGCAACTGCTCAATAGGAAACAGCATAAAAGGAACATGCTCAGGACACTCTGATAGTGGAGAAGAGTAAGTAGAAGATGCTCACAGTCAAACCGTTACTGTGTGCACCTGTGTGTGTGTATAAATGAAGAGAAAAGCAAGAGCAGGTAGGAGATGCTCAAAGTATTAGTGTGTGTGCCTGTGTGTGTGTGTACAAATGCGGAGAAGAGCATCTGGAATCCAGCTACTGGAATGCCTTACCAGTCACATCTGGTGAGAGGGAGGAGAGTGCTCCTCTGTGCAGAGATAACTGACAGTCCCTGTTTCCCAAAGTAAGTGCATGGATACACGGACAGGAACATGCGTTAGGAATAGGTGTTACTATACACTATAAAACTAACATCTAACAGAACATATTAACATAGTAACAGTGCTGAGCTTTTCACTACTGTAAGCTCTTTCTTTTAGTTGCTATATCATGATGGCCTGTACTTCACAGTCGTGCCCATGTTCAGGAAGTGCCACCAGGTTCTGCTTCTCTTCATGGGCACTTGTCACATCCCTGAGGTGGAGACAAGGAGAGAGAACAGAAATAAGTGGGAGTGAGCTCCCATTGCCTGATCCGTTAATCCCTAACCCCTCATCCTGATCTGCAGGACCCTGAGCACTCAGATTCCTCCCCACCTCATGCTGTGCATGCACCCCCCCCCCCGCCGCCCAGTGCTCCTCAAAGCGAATCATCTGCTCATGCCACAGGGACTCTCACCTGTTGAATGAGTTCCTAGGCTAGAGGAAGCAGGGCCTGTAGTTCAGGAGCTGAACAGGGGGTGGAGCCCAGGGCATGCTGGGTAGGGAGATCCCTGGCTACACAGAGCAGGGAGTAGAAAGAGGGAGGGAAGCCTCCTCATTTAGTCTCAGTGCTGCATCCCAAGGGTCTTGGCAAAGGAATGATTTAGGGAAGGAATGACAAGGTGCGACTATGAGAACAGTGTGTTTTGCAGCAGTGTGGGCTGGAAGGAAAGGCCACTTACATACTTCATCATCTTCCTCTGGGTCACTGATCTCTTCGTACACAATGTGGTTCTTTCTTTCCCTCAGCCTGCCGACCCAGACATTAGTCTCTTCTTTCTGGGATTCTGTGCGCTCCAGCACTGGGGCAGTAGCTTGAAAGAAACCTGGGACATTCAGAGTGAAAGTAACTTACCTGGAATCAGGACGAGAGCTGGAGGAACAGCTTCCTCCCAGACAGAAATCCTAGCAGAGGACATTGTTCCTCTTCTGATCCCTCCAGCCACAGAGCTAGCAGGCAGGGAACCATATCTGAATGTCTATCACCTGGCTCACACTTTTTGACCCACCTTGGTGATCCCTGGCTCACACTTTTTGACCCACCCTGGTGATCCCCTGAAACTCTGCCCCTCCCTACTTGCAGGCTCATCCAAGCCATTTCCAGTGGCTTTTCCATACAAATGGCCTCTCTTGCCTCATGCTTCTCTCAAAAAAAGCAGAAGCTGGCCTCAATGTGCCCCATACCTCTCAATATGTGGCCTCAGGCCCGGCACTAGTGGCAGACCCCCTCGGATCAGAGTTTGGCCTCTCCTGGGCATCTCCAATCCCAACACTAGTAGCAGCCATCTGTAGATCGCTTTGACATTCATGCTGGGTGGCCCCAGGCAGGGCATAGGCAGTGGCTGACTTTGCACCTCCCAGGAGGCTCTGGAGCCAGTGCATCCATTGGTCAGCTTTGACCATGCCAGAATACAACCCTACCACCTCTAAGAGTGACGCACTCAAGGGGCGGACTTGGTCAGCACCAAAGCCCCACTGAATCAAGTCCTCCTCCATAGTGTTGGCTCTTGTCCAGCAGCTCTTCTGCTGTAGTGGTAGCTGATCCTCCAAGGTGATTGGCTTAGGGCAGTGGTCGGCAAACTGCGGCTCGCGAGCCACATGCAGCTCTTTGGCCCCTTGAGTGTGGCTCTTCCACAAAATACCGACTTCTGCGCATGGGCCATGAAGTTTCAATTGCACTGTACGTGCACGCCCACACATGGTATTTTGTGGAAGAGCTACACTCAAGGGGCCAAGGAGCCGCATGTGGCTTGTGAGCCGCAGTTTGCCAACCACTGGCCTAGGGGCAATCCCTCCCAGTGACACCATCATCAACCAAGGCTTAACTACAAAAGCATAGTGGAGAAGAGGAAGATGGTGACTGGCAAGAAAACAGGGAGGGAGAGAGTGTGAGAGAGTGAGGAAGTGAAAGAAGAGTGTTTACATGTGGTGTGTGTGTGTGTGTGAGCTAGGGACAGTTAGATCCTGAAGGACTTTTGGGGGCTGGCAGACCGGGCAGTCTTAGACTGCAAAACCCTGCTGCCACTGCAAACACTCTGGGGCTGCTGGCGCTGGCACAGAAACCACGCCATCTTGAAGGGCAAAACTGCTGCAACTAGGATCTTAGCCTCACCACCACCCAGACTGGTCTCAGATGCAAACTTGGACCCTACAGACACTCTGGACAAAGACCTGCAACTACAGCTGCAGACGCACAGACACTGAGAATCCAGATATCCCGGCTGCAGATTTCTGTGAGTCACAGAGTGCATCCCCCTCCCTGCTGACCCGCCACAGTGGCATAGGGCCTGCTCGACCCACAGCACACAAGCAGGCTTCCTGCCAACACAGGGCGGCTGTGCAATCTGGCACTCCAAGCAGGCCAGGGACCCTGATTCTCTGTGTGCGAGGTTGCACTGAGCATTAGTGACTTTGACTCTTGGCACGCGCATGCGGGGAGTCTTTTTCTTGTTGCGTGTGTACGGGAACCCTGATTCTCAGTGCGTGCACACCGAGTGCCAGTAACTCCGATTCTCAGTGTGTGTGCGCACAGGAACCCTGATTCTTGGCATGTGTAGGAGGCCGCAACCAGAACCAGAGACTCCAATTCTCGAATCTCAGTGCATGCACATGGGGACCCTGATTCCTGGTGCACGCTTGGGGACTGTGATATTTGGCACATGCCCGTAGGGACTCTGTTTCCCAGTGCACGCATGCAGGCACCCTGATTCTAGGTGTGCGCATGAGGCCACACTGAGCACTGGGGACTCTGATTCTCGGCGCACGTAGCTCCTGTTGATCCACAGCAGCCACATGTCTTGATGTCTGAGTTCTTCAGTGATGTTTGGGTGCCATGATGCAACCACTACACATGGATCCAGCACCTGAAATTTGGTGCTTGGATCTTCTGGTGATAGCTAGAATGGGGAGACAATGAAACAATTCCTAGAGGAAAGAAAAAGAGGAATAGCCAAGAAAGGAACTAAATGAAATAGAGGGATGCAATATGTCAAAAATAGAATTCAAAGTAATGGTCATAAAGTTCATAAACCGGATGAATGAGAAAAATCATCAACCTTTGAAAAAATCAGGAAGAAATCAAAAGTGATATAGCTACAATCAAAAACACTATGGGAGGTTTCAACAGTAGACTAGGAGAAGCAGCAGACTGAATTATTGAGTTAGAAGGTAAGGTAGAGAAACAAGCCAAATCTGAACAGCAACTGGAAAAAAAAAAAAAAGCAGGAGGAGAGCCTAAGGGAGTTTTGGGACAACATGAAACAAAGTAACATACGTATAGTAGGGGTGCCAGAAAGACAAGAAGAACAGCAAGGATTAGAGAATCTATTTGAAGAAATAATAACAGAAAACTTCCCTTATATGGGGAAGGAAAAAGTCACGCAAGTACAGAGAGTCCCAAGCAGAATGAACCCCAAAAGACCCACATCAAGACACATTGTAATTACAATGGCAAACGTTAATGATAAAGAGAGAATCTTAAAGGTTGCAAGAGAGAGACAGAGAGTTACCTACAAAGGATCCTCCATCAGATTATCAAATGATTTCTCAACAGAAACACATCAGGCTAGAAGGGAATGAAATGAAGTACAGATAGTCCTTGGGTTATGTCAGACTCGACGTACATCATTTCATGGTTACGTTGCCATCTCCCATTTATTTATATAAAAAAAAAGTTCTGTCATTTTGACATATGTACATATGTGCTTTATGTTTTTTATTATTTCTTTATCACAAGATCAGGAATTATTATCTTTCTTTTAATTTTTTTACTGTTTCACTTCATTACAGCTGTGTATGAGCTCATGTGAGTGACGTAGGTGCTTTATGTAGGTGGGTTCTGACTTATGGTGAAAATCACATTACGTTGCGCTTTAGGAATGTATCTCTGACATTACCCGAGGACCTACTGTATACAAAGTGATGCAAAACAAAGGACTGAATATAAGAATTCTCTATCCAGCAAGGCTATCAATCAAAATTAAAGGGAAAATCAGGAGCTTCACAAACAAAAATAGGCTAAGGTAGTTTATCACTACCAAGCCAGCAATGTAAGAAATGCTAAAGGGAATGTGGTAAAAAGAGGAAATAGAAAGGAAGGCAAGAACATGGGCTAAAGAATAGAAATGTCTACCAACAATTACCTATCAATAATAAATCCCAGCTAATAAAGAGGGAATATGCTAATTGGCCCTCATACCATCACAAAGATGGTGGCGCCCACAGCCAATAAGGAGGGAATATGCTAATTGACTGCCACGTCCTCTAAGATGGTGGTACCCACAGCCACAAGATGGCAGTGCCCAGTCGCCTCAGCCCCGCTGGGGTGGCAGGCATGCAGCAAGGCAGGCAAGCCTTGGATGGCTGCTGCCCAACTGCCCAGGGCTGGCCTGAGGCACAGGCAAACCTTGGATGGCGGCTGCCCAAGGCTCAGGTAACCAGGGCCGGCTGAGGCTTGCGCTGCCAGCAGTGGCAGCAGCAGAGGTATGATGGGGTATTGCCTTCCCCGATCACTGGTCACCTCCCACCCCTGAGGGCTCCCGGACTGTGAGATGGGCAGGCTGGGCTGAGGGATCCCCACTCCACTGTATGAGTTTTCATGCACTGGGCCTCTAGTTAAACATAAATAGATTAAATGCTCCAATAAAAATATATTGAGTGACTGAATGGATAAGAAAACTTGACACATATATATGTTGTCTACAAAAGACCCACCTCAGAACAAGGGACTCACACAGACTAAAAGTGAAGGGATGGAAAAATATCTTTCAGGCAAATGGAAATGAAAAAAAAAAAAAAGCTGGGGAAACCCTAGGTTCGGGCTGGCTCGGTCTCTGCAGGCTGCTGGCCTGCCTCGGGAGGGGGCCCCCCACCTTGCCCAGCCTGAGCGCCCCGTCTCTGGGGGCCGCTGTGGCTCACGGGAGGCCGGGAGCAGGGAGCGCCCAGGAGCCGGCGGCCCGGTCAGGACCTGCTCCCCGCATGGCTTGTCTTCTGCATGTTCAAGAATGGCTGCCTCGGCTCTAGCCATCACATCTGCATCCAGACAGGAAGGAGCAAGGAACACCAGAAGGCTTTCCTCCTGGGCCTGACCCTCCCTGTCCAGTGCGGAGGTGGAAAGATTCTTGGTGTTGGAGACAAAAGAACCGGGTTGGACTGGGTTGGACTCTCTGGGTCCTGACACTCCTCTTTGGATGAGAAAACCGACATTCAGTGAGGTCACCCTTTGCCCAAGGTCTTGAAAGTGGTGGAGGCAGCCTTTGGATGCAGAGAGGAAGGGAGAGGGGGAGAGTGATAGAAACATCAATGATGAGAGAAACCAAGATGGCGGCATAGGTTAATGCCGGAGATTGCTGCCTCGACAACCACTTCAGAGATATAACTAAAGGACAGAACGGACATCATCCAGAACCACAGGAAGGCTGGCTGAGTGGAAATTCTACAACTAGGAGGAAAGAGAATATCATACCCAAACTCAGAGGAGGCGCAGTGCTGAAGTGAAATACTCAGGTGCGGAGTGTGCGCGTGGAGCGGCGCCGGCGAGGTTGTTGTTTTCAATCAGGAGGGAGTTTCAGACTCTGAGTTCCAGATCCGGGCGAGTCTTTAGGGACCCAGACTCAAACGGGAGAAGCGGGACTGTCTGGCTTCGGTCGGAACTCGAAGGCAGCTTTCTCTCCGAGGTTTGCAGTGGTTGCTGGGACTCTGAGAGGCAGAGCCTCTGCGGACTGGACTGAGAGCAGCCATAACTGCTTGTTCCGCCTGCCTTGTAGATCCCCAGGGACCCGCCCCGCCAAGCCCTGCGCAGAGCCATTTGCCAGATAGCCTCAGGCAAAGGCTAGATTAGCACTGCCCTAGAGATCCAGCACAGAAGCTCTCCCACTGCAGACACAGCGGACTCTCATAGCCAGTTAGCCTGGAGGTCAAATAACCCCTGGTATTGCCGACAATCAAGGCTTAACTACAACAAGACTGCCCACAAAGACCACTAGGGGGTGCACCAAGAAAATATAAAAAAATGTGGAGACAAAGAAACAGGACGCAAATGTCAGAAATGGAAGATATAGAGCTCAAAACCACACTTTTAAGGTCTCTTAAGAACTGTCTAGAAGCTGCCGATAAACTTAGTAAGGCCCTCGAAAAGACTGGTGAGGCCGCCGATAAATGTAGTGAGATCCTCAAGAAATCTAATGAGACCCTCGATGTTGTGATAAAGAACCAACTAGAAATTAAGCATACACTGACTGAAATAAAGAATATTATACAGACACCCAACAGCAGACCAGAGGAGTGCAAGAATCAAGGCAAAGATTTGAAATGCGAAGAAGCAAAAAACACCCAACCAGAAGACCAAAATGAAAAAAGAATCCGAAAATACGAAGATAGTGTAAGGAGCCTCTGGGACAACTTCAAGCGTACCAACATCAGAATTATAGGGGTGCCAGAAGAAGAGAGAGAGCAAGATATTGAAAACCTATTTGAAGAAATAATGACAGAAAACTTCCCCCACCTGGTGAAAGAAATAGACTTACAGGTCCAAGAAGCGCAAAGAACCCCAAACAAAAGTAATCCAAAGAGGACCACACCAAGACACATCATAATTAAAATGCCAAGAGCAAAAGACAAAGAGAGAATCTTAAAAGCAGCAAGAGAAAGAAACCCAGTTACCTACAAGGGAATACCCATACGACTGTCAGCTGATTTCTCAACAGAAACTTTGCAGGCCAGAAGGGAGTGGCAAGAAATATTCAAAGTGATGAATACCAAGAACCTACAACCAAGATTACTTTATCCAGCAAAGCTATCATTCAGAACGGAAGGTCAGATAAAGAGCTTCACAGATAAGGAAAAGCTAAAGGAGTTCATCACCACCAAACCAGTATTATATGAAATGCTGAAAGGTATCCTTTAAGAAGAGGAAGAAGAAGAAAAAGGTAAAGATACATATTATGAACAACAAATATGCATCTATCAACAAGTGAATCTAAGAATCAAGTGAATAAATAATCTGGTGATCATAATAGAATTAGGGACATAGAAAGGGAGTGGACTGGCTATTCGTGGGGGGGCAAGGGGTGAGGGGGATGTGGGAAGAGACTGGACAAAAATCGTGCACCTATGGATGAGGACAGTGGGTGGGGAGTGAGGGCGGAGGGTGGGGCGGGAACTGGGAGGAGGGGTGTTATGGGGGGGGGGAAAAGAGGAACAAATGTAATAATCTGAACAATAAAGATTTAATTAAAAAAAAAGCTGGGGTAGCAATACTTATATCTGACAAAACAGACCTCAAAGTGAAGGCCATAACAAGAGACAAGGAAGGCCACTTCATAATACTTAAGGGAACAATTCAACAAGAGGATATAACTCTGGTAAACATATATGCACCCAATTCAGGAGCACTTAAATACATAAAAAAGCTTCTAGAAAATATCAGGGGAGAGATTGACAGCAATACAATCATATCAGGAGACTTTAATACTCCATTAATAGCACTGGATAAATTCTCTAGACAAAAAATCAGCAAAGAAACAGCAATCCTAAGTGAATCACTAGATCAGATGGACTAAATTGACATCTTCAAAACATTCCAACCCAAAGCTACAGAATATACATTCTTCTGAAGTGCACATGGGACATTTTCAGTGTTAGACCACATATTGGGACACAGGCAAAGTCTCTCCAAATTCAAGAAGACTGAAATCAAATCAAGTATCTTCTAGATCACAATGGCAAAATATTAGACATAAACTACAATAAAAACAATCCAAAAATTCAAATACTTGGAGGCTGAATAGCATGCGATTAAACAATGATTGGGCTACCAAAGAGATCAAAGAAGAAATAAAAAAAATATTCTTGTAATAAATGAAAATGAAAACACAACAATCCAAAAACTATGGGACATAGTGAAAGCAGTCCTGAGAGGGAAGTTCATAGCATTACAGGCCTACCTCAAAAAACAAGAAAAACTGGTAATAAACCATCTAACTCTGCAACTTGAAGAATTAGAAAGAGAGCAACAAGAAAAGCCCAGAGTGAGCAGAAGGAAGGAGATAATAAAAATCAGAGCAGAAATAAATGCATAGAGACCAAAAAAACATTGCAAAAGATCAATGAAACCAAGAGCTGGTTCTTTGAAAGGATAAAAAGACTGATGAACCTCTAGCCAAGCTCACCAAGCAAAGAGAGAGGACCCATGTAAACAAAATTAGAAATGAAAGTGGCAAAATGACAACAGACCCCACAGAAATAGAAAGGATTGTTATAAAGTACCATAAACAACTCTATTCCAACAATGTAGACAACCTGGAGGAAATGGACATATTCCTACAAAAAATACAACCTTCCAAAACTCAATCAGGAAGAATCTAAAAATCTGAATAGGCCGATAACTATGGAAGAAATTGAAGCAGTTGAAGACAGAAGATGGCTGCCGATAGGAAGGCAGACCGCAAGATAGTGTGAGAGGGAGAGAACGAAAGGAGAAGGTGTGGACGTATGGGGAGTGTATATTTGTGGGTGAGGGACAGCCAAGGGACTGTTGGGGACTGCCAGACCTGGCTCCCCTGACCAGGACAGCCTCCACTGCTGCTGAAATCTCTCCTGGAGCGACCAGCTCTGCCACGGAGACTGCACCATCTTGAAGGGGAGAGAGGCTGTTATTGGAAACCTATACATCCTGGGAATCTACAACACCACCAGGTAGGGAACAGCTGTGAACCCAGGAATACCAGATCTCTAGAAGCTCGAATACGTGGACTCAGATGAGCTCTGTGCCTTCTCAAGGAAAGGTCAGATTTTGCCTGGGAAAAGGTGGGGTCTGTGATCCAGGCAGGAGAGACACATGAATGGATCTAGAGGTTTGGGGAAGTCTGTGCCCTACAAAACCCATGGCCGTTGGGGCTAGCATGATCCACAAATGTGGAAGGGGATCTGCAGGGCTGTTGGCAGAGGGGAACTCTAAAAATCAACCCATAGCAGGACTGGGTGCAAAATAGTACCCTGAAATTTTACCAGTAAACCGGCTGCTTAGTGCCAGGGTAAAAAGGCACACACGCAGTCTCAGTGGGTAAAAGTCACAAGTTCGTGCACTTACTATGGCTCTTTTTTTTTTTATCTCTTTAGATCCTTGTTTTTGATTACTAAGCCCAGTACATAGGATCACCCAATTGGGGACACTCTGGGAGACTGCAGGAGAGAGTTGTTTCTGTGGAACCTGGGAATCGGAGCGGGGAGTGACTATCTGAGAACCAGCTCTGGGGAAGTCCATTCTCCCAAACCAGTATTAAGTGCAACAAGGAAAACAAAAGCTAAATACTGACTAGAGAGGACTTATAGCCCTGGAGGTCAATCCAGAAACACTGCCACCCAGGGGTTGAATCACAAACTGACCCTTGTGTAACACAAATAAAGGAATCTAAAAAACAAAGAAATACTGCCTGCTTGAAAATCAGGACTGTGGCTTACAATACAGTGGAGCAGTGGAACGCAGAGAACCTCAATACTGATTACTGACAGGAAATAGGCGTGACAAAAGAGGAAGTGATTGACTTTCACTACTGCGCATTTTTATTTTTTCATCTTTTACTTAAGAAACTAATTTTTTCCTCACTTGATTTTACCTTTTTAACTATTATATTTTTGTTTTTAATCAGTATTATTACTACTACTATTTTACCTTTTTAAAAAGTATAATTTTATTTTCTCCTTATTTTATTTTGGAATTAGTGTTCTACATTCTATTTTCATTTTTCCTTTAGCGTCATTTTACTCTATCTCAACTTTACCTTTATGCTAACACTTTCTTCCTCACTTTCCCCATTTTGTTTTTCTGTTTCTCTTACCCTATTCCTGCTTTAGATTTTACCTATTCTTTCTTTTTACTCCCTGTTAAAAAAATCATCGTACTTATATATATAATTTCCAATCCCCTGCTCTAAGTCCATATACAACTCTCTCTTCTTGTTCTTCACTATCCAATTTTTTTTCCTTTTTCTCTCTTCCCTCCTTTTTCTTTCTTTTTTTGCTGTTGTTGTTATTGTGTTCCTGTTTTGTTTTGTTATAGGTTTTTGTGTTTTATTTTGTTTTGTTTGCTTTCACTCTGTCCTATTGTTGCTTGCTTGATTGTTGATTATTGTTTTTTTTGTGTGTTTGTGAGATTGTTTCTCTTTTTTGTTGTTTTTGTTTCTGTTTATTTTTTGCTTGTTTTTCCTCTCCTCACTTGCTATTAGTTGTTGTTTGTAGTTTGCGTTCATCTCTGGGTGTTTGTTGTTTGCATTTTTTGGGATTAGTGGTTGTTCTATTGGAGTATTCTCTCCATATAAATAGTTTCTCCCCTTCTTTTTTACTCTCTTTCTTTTCTCTCTTACTTTTTTCCTTTTCTCAATATCATTTTTGCACTCTTTTTTTTCCTTATCCCCTAATTCTCTTTTCTCTGGTGGTCACCTTTGTGTGGGGTTATTAGTATCTTGAATACATTTGTGTTCAGTGCCTTGTGCGTTAGCCCTTGTTGTGTTGTATTTTGTGCCTTTAAATCAACACAGGAGAGAGAGAGCTACAAAACCAGACACCCGGAGAAGAAAGAGATCATGGGGAGACAAAGAAACAGCCCGCATATGAAAGAAAAGGAGGCATCATCAGAAAAGGAAGTAAATGAAATGGAGGCAAACAATATGTCAGAGAAAAAATCCAGAGAAATGGTCATAAGGTTGCTGAAAAGAATAGAAGACAAATTCAACAATATGTGTAAAAACCAAGAGGAAATGCGGAAGAATCCAGAAGAAATGAAAAATGACATTGCTGCTATAAGGAACTCAATAGAAAACATCAAAAGTAGACTAGAAGAAGCAGAGGACCACATCAGTGAGCTAGAAGACAAAGTAGGAAAAAATACCCAAGCAGAGCAGCATCTAGAAAAAAACAAAAAACAGGAGAGCCTAAGGCAGTGGTTCTCAACCTTCTTAATGCCGCAACCCTTTAATACAGTTCCTCATGTTGTGGTGACCCCCAACCATAAAATTATTTTCGTTGCTACCTCATAACTGTAATTTTGCTACTGTTATGAATCGTAATGTAAATATCTGATATGCAGGATGTATTTTCATTGTTACAAATTGAACATAATTAAAGCATAGTGATTAATCACAAAACAATATATAATTATATATGTGTTTTCTGATGGTCTTAGACGACCCCTGTGAAAGGGTCGTTCGACCCCCAAAGGGGTCGCGACCCACAGGTTGAGAACCACTGGCCTAAGGGAACATTTGGACAACACAAAATGAAACAATAACCACATAATAGGGGTGCCAGAAGGAGAGGAAACTGAGCAAGGAATAGAAAACCTGTTTGAAGAAATAATGATAGAAAACTTCCCTGATATAGGGAAGAAAAAACTCACACAAATGCAAGAAGCTCACAGAATCCCAAACAAAATGAACCACAAAAGACCAACGCCAAGGCACATTATAATTAAATTGGCAAACACCAACAACAAAGTGAGAATCTTAAAAGCGGCCAGAGAGAGACAGAAAGTTACCTACAGAGGATTCCCCCATCAGACTGGCCACTGATTTCTGAACAGAAACACATCAGGCCAGAAGGGAATGGAATTAAATATACAACGTCATGCAAAGGAAGGGTCTGAATCCAAGAATACTGTACCCAGCAAGGCTATGAATCAAAATTGAGGGTTAAATCAGGAGCTTCACAGATAAAAAAGGACTAAGGGACTTTATTACCACCAAACCAGCAATGCAAGAAATGCTAAAGGGTCTGCTGTAAAAGGAAGAAATAGGAAGAGAAGAAGGAACACAGGCATAAAAAATACAAATGGCGACAAACAAGTACCTATCAATAATAACTTTAAATGTAAATGGATTAAATGCCCCAATTAAAAGACATAGGGTAGCTGAGTGGATAAGAACATGACCCACATATTTGCTGTCTATAGGAAACCCACCTCAGAAAAAAGGACTCATACAGACTGATGGTGAAGGGATGGAAAAAGGTTTTTCAGGTGAATGGAAATGAAAAATAAAGCTGGGGTAGCCATACGTATATATGACAAATTAGATCTCAAAGTGAAGGACATAGCAAGGGATAAGGAAGGCCACTTCATAATACTAAAGGGAGCAATCCAACAAGAAGAAATGAATCTGGTAAACATATATGCACCCAATACAGGAGCACCCAAATACATAAAAAAACTTCAAGAGGATATCAAGGGAGAGATTGACAATACAGTCATAGTAGGGAATTTTAATACCCCACGATCACCACTGGACAAATCCTCTAAACAAAAACTCAGCAAAGAAACATCAATCCTAAATGACTCACTAGATCAGATGGAATTAATTGACATCTTCAGAACATTTCACCCCAAAGCCACAAAATATACATTCTTCTCAAGTGCACATGGGACGTTTTCAAAGATAGACCACATATTAGGGCACAAAGTCTCTTCAAATTCAAGAGGATAGAAATCCTATCAAGCATCTTCTCAAATCACAATGGCATAAAACTAGAAATCAACTACAATAAAAACAATAAAAAACCAAACACCTGGAGGCTAAATAGCATGCTATTAAACAATGATTGGGTTACCAGAGAGATCAAATAAGAAATAAAAAGCATCACAGCAACAAACGACAATGAAAATACAACAATCCAAAATCTATGGGACACAGTGAAAGCAGTCTTGAGGGGGAAGTTCATAGCTCTACAAGCCTACCACAAAAAATAACAAACAATGGTAATAAATTACCTAACCCTACAACTCAAAGAGTTAGAAAGAGAACAACAAAAAATCCCAGCATAAGCAGAAGGAAGGAAATAATAAAGATCAGAGCAGAGATAAACGAAATAGAGACCAAAAAAAAAACCCACACAAAAAAACAAAACCCACAATCCAAAAGATCAACAAAACCAAGAGCTAGTTCTTTGAAAGGATAAACAAGATTGATGAACTTCTAGCCAGGCTCACCAAGAAGCAAAGAGAGAGGACCCAAATAAACAAAATCAGAAATGAAAGAGGTGCAATAACAACCAATCCCACAGAAATACAAACAATTATGAAAAAATACTATGAACAACTATATTCCAACAAAAAGGACAACCTAGATGAAATGGACATATTCTTAGAAAAATACAAGCTTCCAAAGCTCAACCAAGAAGAATAAAAAAACCTGAATAGGTTGATAACTACCGAAGAAATTGAAACAGCGATCAAAACTCTTCCAACATATAAGCATAACCAATGGACACAAGACACTGGGGGGTAGGGGAGGCCGGGGGAACGTCAAGGGGGGAAAAAGGAGACATATGTAATACTCTTTGTAATACTGTAAGCAATAAAACAAAATTTAAAAAAAGCCTCTTCCAGCAAACAATAGCCCTGGTCCAGACGGCTTTACAGGGGAGTTCTGCCAAGCATTCAAAGAAGAACTAAAACCTATCCTACTCAGACTATTCCAAAAAATTCAAGAGAAAGGCACACTTCCAAGCTTTTTCTATGAAGCCAGCATTACCCTAATTCCAAAACCAGATAAAGATACCACAAAAAAGAGAACTACAGGCCAATATCCTTGATGAACATAGATGCTAAAATCCTCAACAAAATTCTAGCAAATCTGATTCAGCAATACATTAGAAAGATCATATACCATGACCAAGTGGGATATATTCCAGGAATGCAAGGATGGTACAATATCTGCAAATCAATAAGTGAGATATATCACATCAACAAACTGAGAGACAAAAATCACGTAATCATATCAATTGATGCAGAAAAAGCATTTGACAAAATCCAACACCATTTCTTGATAAAAACTCTCAGCAAAGTGGGAATAGAGGGATCATACCTCAACATAATAAAAGCCCTATGTGACAAACCTACAGCCAACATCATACTCAGTGGGCATAAACTAAAACCATTTCCCCTAAGAATAGGAACAAGACAAGGATGTCCACTTTCACCACTCCTGTTTGACATAATACTAGAAGTACTAGCCATAGTGATCAGACAAGAAGAAGAAATAAAAGGCATCCAAATTAGAAAAGAAGTAAAACTATCCTTATTTGCAGATGACATGATACTATACATAGAAAACCCCAAAGACTCCATAAAAAAACTACTGGACTTAATAAATGAATTTGGCAATGTAGTAAGATACAAAAATAATGCCCAGAAATCTATGGCCTTTTTATACACCAATAATGAACTCACAGAAAGAGAAATGAAAAAAACAATCCCATTTATCGTTGCACCAAAAAAACTAAGATACCTAGGAATAAACTTAACCAAGGACGTAAAAGACCTGTACTCGGAAAAGTACAGGGCATTGAAAAAAGAGATAGAGAAAGACATAAACAAATGGAAGAACATCCCACATTCATGGATTGGTAGAATCGACATCATTAAAATGTCCATACTACCCAAAGCAATCTATAGATTCAATGCAATACCTATTAAAATACCAACAGCATATTTGAAAGATCTAGAACAAACTCTCCAAATATTCATTTGGAATAAAAAAGACCCTGAATAGCCAGAGCTGTCCTGAGAAAGAAGAACAAAGTTAGTTGGAGGGATCACAATACCAGACATCAAACTATATTACCAAGCCACGGTTCTCAAAACTGCCTGGTACTGGTACAAGAACAGACATTTAAACCAATGGAACAGAATAGAGGATAAAGCAATTGACCCAAGCCATTATACTCAATTAATATTTGACAAAGGAGGCAAGAGTATACAATGGAGTCAAAACGGTCTCTTTAATAAATGGTGCTGGGAAATTTGGTCAGATACATGCAAAAAAATGAAACTAGATCACCAACTTACACCATACACAAAAACAAACTCAAAATTGCTGAAGGACTTGAGTAAGATGGGAAACCATAAAAACCCTACAAGACTCCATAGGCAGCAAAATTGCAGACATATGTCATAGCAATACTTCACAGACACAGATCCTAGGGCAAGAGAGACTAAGGAGAAAGTAAACAAATGGGACTACATCAAAATAAAAAGCTTCTGCACAGCAAAAGAAACCATCAATAAAACAACAAGAAAGCCCACTGAATGGGAGAACATATTTGCCAATATTATATCCAATAAGGGTTTAATCTCCAACATTTACAGGGAAGTCATACAATTTAACAAAAGGAAGATAACCAAATCAAAAAATGGGCAAAGGACCTAAATAGACACCTTTCAAAAGAGGACATTCAGAAAGCCAAGAAACATGAAAACATGCTCAAAGTCACTAATCATCTGAGAGATAAAAATCAAAACAACAATGAGGTACCACCTCACACCTGTCAGAATAGCTATCATCAACAAATCAACAAACGACAAACGCTGGAGAGGATGTGGAGAAAAAGGAACACTCTTGCACTGCTGGTGGGAATGCAGACTGGTGCAGCCATTTTGGAAAACAGTATGGCGTTTCCTCAAAACACTATAAATGGAACTATTTGACCCTGTGATCCCACTTCTAGGAATATATCCCAAGAAACCAGAAACACCAATCAGAAAGGATATATGCACCCCTATGTTCATAGCAGCACAATTTACAATAGCTAATATTTGGAAACAACCTAAATGGCCATCAGCAAATGAGTGGATTAGAAAACTGTGGCACATCTACACAATGGAATACTACACTGCTATAAAAAAGAAGGAATTCTTACCATTTGCAGCAGCATGGATGGAACTGGAGAGCATTATGCCAAGTGAAATAAGCCAGGCAGTGAAAGAAAAAAATACCACATGATCTCATTTATTTATGGATAATAAAGAACATTATAACCTAATGAACAAAAAGATAGATACAGAGGCAGAGAAGCATCGAACAGACTTTCAAATTACAGGAGTAAGGCTGGGGAGTGTTGGGGGGGTGTAAGAGATCAATCGAAGGACTTATATGCATGCACATAAGCATAACCAATGGACACAAGACACTAGGGGGAAGATGGGGGAAGGGCATGTGCTGGGGGGTAGGGGAGGCCGGGGGAAGGTCAATGGGGGAAAAAAAGGAGACATATATACTACTATTTGTAATACTTTAAACAAGAAAATAAAAAAAGAAAAAAAGAAATTGAAGCAGTTATCAAAAAGCTTCTAGCAGCCCTAACCGGTTTGGCTCAGTGGATAGAGCATTGGCCTGGGGACTAAAGGGTCCCAGGTTCAATTCCGGTCAAGGGCATTTGCCTTGGCTGTGGGCACATCCCCAGTAGGGGGTGTGCAGGAGGCAGCTGGTCGATGTTTCTCTCTCATCGATGTTTCTAATTATCCCTCTCCCTTCCTCTCTGTGAAAAATCAATAAAATATATTTTTAAAAAAAGCTTCCAGCAAACAAAAGCCCTGGACCAGACGCCTTCACAGAGGAGTTTTATCAAACATTCAAAGAACTAAACCTATCTTCCTCAGACTATACCAAAAAATTCAAGAGGATGGAACACTTCCAAGCTCATTCTATGAAGCCAGCATTACCTTAATCCCAAAGCCAAATAAAGACAATACAAAGAGAGTTACAGGCCAATATCCCTCATGAACATAGATGCCAACATTCTCAACAAAATTCTAGCAAATAGAATCTAGCATTACCTTAGAAAGATCATATACCATGACCAAATGGGATTTATTCTGGGGATGCAAGGATGGTACAATATCTGCAAATCAATAAATGTGTTACACCACATAAACAAATTGAGAGATAAAAACCATATAATCATATCCATTGATGCAGAAAAAGCATTTGACAAAATCCAACACCATTTCTTGATAAAAACTCTCAGCAAGGTGGGAATAGAGGGATCATACCTCAACATAATAAAATCCATATATGACAAACCCACAGCCAACATCATACTCAATGGGCAAAAACTAAAACCATTTCCCCTAAGAACAGGAACAAGACAGGGATGCCCATTCTCACCACTCCTGTTCAACATAGTACTGGAAATACTAGCCATTGCGATCAGACAAGAAGAAATAGGTCTTCAGTTCCTTTAGCTGAAGGTCCTCTGACCCCCAATGCTTTTCAGAATTATAACTCGTCTCCAGACTCTTTATTAGTCTCTGGATTCCTATGTCATCTACGCGCAGCCTTTTCCAGATTCCTGAACCCTTCTTGATGCTGTGACATGCACCCCGGCATAAATGGTGTCCCGAACTGGGGCTTTCTGAACCCTGGAAGTGCCAGCAATAAATGGACGCCCGAAATGGGATAAGAGCACCAACAATAAATGGCGCCCAAGCACCGACAACCCTGGAAGCACCTGCATTAATGGCATTGGACATCTGGAAAAGAAGAATTCGCCTGAGCGGAAACAGCACCAGTTATGGTGACACCAGCGCCTGGCGGAGCCACGCCGGGGAGGGGGGGGTTCCATGGCGATGAGCTATAATTCGAAGGATGAGGTGGACAGCGGGCCCCCGTGCGCTCCCCGGGGCGCCGCGAAGAACCAGAGGCCGGATGACACGGCCTTCAACAGCATCGCCTGCCAGCTTGGCAGCCCATCCTTACGGCTGGCATGGTGTTCCCTACCTTCATCATCATCGGCCTCTTCATCCCAACTGGCAAAGGCATCTTCTTCACCTCTAAGAAAATCCATGAGCTCGAGACTGATTACATCGGAATAGGCACTTCCAGTCCCTGCAATAAATGTTTGTCCTGGAATGTGACACCTGTATTTGTACAATTAACTTCACACTGGAACAGTTATTTGAGGGCAATGTGTTTATGTATTATGGACTGTCTAATTTCTATCAAAACCACCGTCGTTATGTGAAATCTCGAGATGATAGTCAACTAAATGGAGATCCTACTGCTTTACTTAATCCCAGTAAGGAACGTGAGCCTTACCGAAAAAATGAAGACAAACCAATTGCTCCTTGTGGAGCTATTGCCAACAGCATGTTTAATGATACATTAGAATTGTTTCTGGCTGTCAGTGGCTCATTTTCAACAGCAATTCCTTTGAAAAAGAAAGGTATTGCTTGGTGGACAGATAAAAATGTGAAATTTAGAAATCCCCCTGGAGAAGGCCCCCTAGAAGAACGATTCAAAGATACAACAAAGCCAGTAAACTGGGTTAACCCAATATACTTGCTGGATTCTGACCAAGATAATAATGGGTTCATAAATGAAGATTTTATTGTTTGGATGCGTACTGCAGCATTGCCTACTTTTCGTAAGTTATATCGTATTATAGAGCGGAAAAGTGATTTACAGCCAACGTTACTAGCTGGAGACTACTTTTTGAATATCAAATACAATTACTCTGTACATTCTTTTGATGGATGAAAACGGATGATCTTAAGCACTATTTCATGGATGGGAGGAAAAAATCCATTTTTGGGAATTGCTTATGTCACAACTAGATCCAACTCCTTCCTTCTGGGAGTTGTATTGCTAGTAATTAATCATAAGTATAGAAACAGTAGTAATATTGCTGACATTACCATTTAATTTTATATTCTGAAAACAAACTTACTGCATGTACATCAAGGCCAGTTCTGTTCAGCCTAGCTTTTGAATGCCTATGTCTGGTTAGTATGCCATTTTTGAGGTTGGCATATCACTTTTTATTTAAAAAAGTCTTTGTCCTTTACTTCATTCCTATGGATGACTTATGAAAATATATGATGGGTATAAAACAAATTAACCTTATTGATCATGTCAGCACTGTAACTACTGAAATGGCATTCTAATGTTTGCTTCTTGATGGGACAGCCCATATGCATAGAGCCTCTCTCATGTGAAATGTGTCTGCTGCTTAACTGTTTATGCTGTGTTGATAAATATTATATTGACATACGTGCTGTATATGTGTGCCTATTGTGTAAAGAGAGGAATTACAAGATGTATGAGTATAATGATTTGCTAACTTTCAGGATTCAAAGTTATAAAAAAATGAAGAAAGACCAAATCTAAATAAAACACTTCATCATTGTCAAAAAAAGAAGAAGAGCCCTAACCGGTTTGGCTCAGTGGATAGAGCGTCGGCCTGCGGACTGAAAGGTCCCAGGTTCAATTCCGGTCAAGGGCATGTACCTTGGTTGCGGGCACATCCCCAGTAGGAGGTGTGCAGGAGGCAGCTGATCAATGTTTCTCTCTCATCGATGTTTCTAACTCTCTATTCCTCTCCCTTCCTCTCTGTAAAAAAATCAATAAAATATATTTTTTAAAAAAAGAAATAAAAGGCATCCAAATTGGAAAAGAAGTAAAACTGTCCTTATTCACAGATGACATGATATTGTACATAGAAAACCCCAAAGACTCCATAAAAAAACTACTACACTTAAAAGATGAATTCGGCAATGTAGCAGGATACAAAATTAACACCCAGAAGTCTATGGCATTTTTATACATCAATAATGAACTAACAGAAAGAAAAATTGAAAAAGCAATCCCATTTACCATTGCACCAAAAAAATTAAGATACCTAGGAATACATTTAACCGAGACAAAGGACCTGTACTCAGAAAATTTAAGGACACTGAAAAAAGAGATAGACAAGACATGAACAAATGAAAGAATATGCCATGTTCATGGGTTTGTAGAATCAACATCATTAAACTGTGCATACTATCCAAAGCAATCTATAAATTCACTGCAATCCCCATTAAAATACCAATGCACACTTCAAAGACCTAGAACAAACTCTCCAAAAATTCACTTGGAATAAAAAAAGACCCCGAATAGCTGCATCAATCTTGAGAAAGAAAAACAATGTTGGAGGTATCACAATACCATATATAAAGCTATCTACAAAGCTACTGTTCTCAAAGCTGCCTGGTACTAGCACAAGAACAGACATATAGACCAGTGGAACAGAACAGGGAATGCAGAAATCAACACAAGAATTATGCTCAATTAATATTTGACAAAGGAGGCAAGAACATACAATGGAGTCAAGACAGTCTTTTCAATAAACGGTGGTGGGAAAACTGGACAGGTACTTGCAAAAAAATGAAACTAGACCACTAACTTACACCATACACAAAAATAAACTCAAAATGGATAAAGGACTTAAACATAAGATGGGAAACCATAAACATCTTAGAAGAAGTCATAGGCAGCAAAATAGCAGACATTTGTCATAGCAATATCTTTACCTATAGAGCTCCTAGGGCAGTGATGGCGAGCCTTTTGAGCTCGGCGTGTCAGCATTTTGAAAAACCCTAACTTAACTCTGGTGCAGTGTCACATATAGAAATTTTTTGATATTTGCAACCATAGTAAAACAAAGATTTATATTTTTGATATTTATTTTATATATTTAAATACCATTTAACAAAGAAAAATCAACCAAAAAAATGAGTTCTCGTGTCACTTCTGACACGCCATGTCATAGGTTCGCCATCCCTGTCCTAGGGCAATGGAAATTAAGGAGAAAATAAATAAATGGGACTACGTCAAAATAAAAAGCTTCTGCACAGCAAAAGAAACCATCAACAAAACAATGAGAAAGCCCACTGCATGGGAAAACGTACTTCCAATGTTATCTGCAATAAGGCTTTAATCTCCAAAATTTACAGTGAACTCATACAACTTAACAAAAGGAAGATAAATAACCCAATAAAAAAATGGGCAAAGGACCTAAATAGACACTTTTCGAAAGAGGACATACAGAAGGCCAAGAGATAGATGAAAACATGCTCAAAGTCACTAATCATCCAAGAGATGAAAATCAAAACAACAATGAGGTACCATCTCACATCTGCCAGAATGGCTATCATCAACAAATCAACAAACTACAAGTGCTGGAGAGGAGCAGAGAAAAAGGAACTCTTCTTCACTGCTGGTGGGAATGCAGACTGGTGCAACCACTGTGGAAAACAGTATGGCGTTTCCTCAAAAAATTAAAAATGGAACTGTCATTTGACCCAGTAATACCACTTCTAGGAATATATCCCCAAAAAACAGAGACACCAATCAGAAAGGATATATGTACCCCTATGTTCATAGCAGCACAATTCACCATAGCTAAGATCTGGAAACAGCCTAAGTACCCATCAGCAGATGAGTGGATTAGAAAACTGTGGCACATCTGTACAATGGAATACTACGATGCTATAAAAAAGAAGGAACTCTTACCATTTTCAACAGCATGAATGGAACTAGAAAGCATTATGCTAAGCAAAATAAGCCAGTCAGTGAAAGATAAATACCACATGATCTCACTCATTTGTGGAATATAAAGAACATCATAAACTGATGAACAAAGATAGATACAGAGAGAAGGAAGTATTGAACATTGTCAAACTACAGTGGGAAGGTAGGGGAGGGAGGGAAGGGGCAAGAGATAAACCACTGGTCTATATGTCTGTTCTTGTGCCAGTACCAGGAGACATATGTATTGCTATTTGTAATACTTTAAACAATAAAAGCAAAGATGGCGGCGATATAGGCAGACGTGTCCCAGGTCGTGTCCCGGAACAAATGGAGCGAGCAGCTGAAGCTAGTAACACTCACACCGAATTGGCGAAATTGCTCAGCTGGTGAGAGGGTTTGCAGCCGGGAAGAGCAGAACTCCCCTGGAAAGGTAAAAAAAAAACCAGGGATTTGGGCAGGAAAGTTTGCCAGACCTCTGAGCCCAGAGAGTCGGAGGGAGACCGCGTGGCAGACAGCCGCGTCCCTTGGGACAGGCACAGCCCCTGACGGGGAAAAGGAGAACCGCGGGATTCCTGGCGCCGCCAGGGAAATTGAGAGCTGGGTTCTGTGATCACGGAGGACTGAGCCTAAAGGGGGCAGCCTGAAGAGCTGACCTGACCATGCAGTCCCGGTAAGAGAAGAAGCTTACAGAAACCAAGCCTTCCCCGTTTCCGCGGCCGGCGTTTGTTTGTTTTCACTGAATCCTGTTCATGGGACATTTCGCATACAGACACTCACCTGTGCTGAAGAGAGGGAGAGTGTGCTGAGGAGTGGAATCTGGGGAGAGACTGGGGAAAGAGGGGGAGCTGGGAGAGGTGGTAGTGAATTGAGTGCTGAGACACCCCTGAGCCCAGGACTGGGGCAGCCACCCTCTCCGGAGAGTGAGACTCCTCCCCCCAGCCCCCAGGCAAGGAGCACAGCCACACCCAGATTCCACCCTGTACGAGATCAAGGATTAAGATAACCTGATCAGTCCCTGGGAGTTAACAGGGTCTGGCCTATAGGGGGATTTTCAATCCCAGCAACAACATAGCGCCGGTAACTAACTATTACACGGTCAGCTCTGGGCAGTGAACTTCCACTGGACAGAGAGGCCCTATAGCCTCAGAGGCCAACCCCAGAACACTGCCACCCAGAGGCTGACCCACAAACTGACTCTTTGCTAAACACAAAATAAGGCAGTCTGGGAAATAAATGCGGCATGCTTTAAAATAAGGACTGTAGTTTACAACACAGAGGAACAGTATATCGCAGGGAAACTCAACACTCTCCTGAATACCTGGAAGGTCTAAGGCGAGCCACACTGAAGAATAGAAGAAACGAAGGACCTTCACTACTGCAATTTTTTTTCTTTTTTCACTTTTTAACTAAGAAACCATTTTTTTTTCATTCTTTTTTTTCTGTTCTTTTTTTTTCTTTTCTTCTTTTTCCATCACCTGATTTTACCCTTTTAATTACTACCTTCTTATTTTTAACCAGTATTATTACTCCTACCATTTTACCATTTTTTAAAGTGCCATTTTATTTTTTCTTTATTTTATTTTGGGATTAGTGTTCACCATTCTATTTTCATCGTTATATTATTGGTTGTTTCTAGTTTGCATTCATATCCAGGGAGCTGTTGCTGGAATTTGTTGGGATTAATGGCTGTTCTATGGGAGTAATCTCCTCATATAAAAAGTCTCTTTCCCTCTTCCACTTCATTCTCTCTTTTCGCTCTTTTTTTTTCTTTTATTTTCTCGCTTTTATTTTCCCCCTTCCTTTTTCCCAATTTCATTTTTGCACTCCCTTTTTTTGGTCCCTACTTTTCTTTTCCTTTTTCTCTTTTATCTTTTTCTCTTCCTTCTTCCTTATCCCCTAATTCTCTTAATTCAGGTGGTCACCTTTGATTGGGGTTATTAATATCGTGAATATATTTGTGTATAGTGCCTGGTAGGTGGTGCCTTGTTGTGTTGTATTTTGTGCCTTTAAATCAACGCAGCAGATCCAAGCAACAGCAACCTCCTGAGCACCACATCCTCTGCTGAGGAACAGCAGCTGTACGTGAAACCTCACCCCACCAGCCAGAAGAGCCACCACAGCTGTGAACAGCACCCACCAGAGGAGCTGCTGACAACTGAAGAGCAGCTGCTACCGCAACCGCCCGAAGAGCAACCACAGACCAAGGAGTCACTGCCACCAAGGGAGCAACCACTGAACAACTCAACGTCTAGATATGTCAGTGAAATCAAACATGGGTAGCCAAAGAAACCCCCAAAGGAAAGAGAAGGAGGACTCTCCAGAAAAGCAGCTAAGTAATACAGAGGCATGCAACATGACAGATAAAGAATTCAGAATAAGGGTCCTAGAGTGCATAAACCGGATGGAGGAAAAAATCGACAACCTCTGCAAGAAGCAGTAAGAAACAGATGAAAAAATTGATAACATATGGAAGAAGCTAGAAGAAACAGATGAAAAAATCCATAACATATGGAAGAAGCTAGAAGAAACAGATGAAAAAATCAACAACCTAAGTAAGACCCAAGAAGAAATGAAGAGTGATATAGCTGCAATGAAAAACTCCATTGAAAGTATCAACAGTAGACTAGGAGAAGCGGAGGACCGAATTAGTGAATTAGAAGACAAGGAAGCAAAACACACCCAAAATGTACTGCAATTGGAGAAAAAAATTAAAAGACAGGAGGAGAGCCTAAGGGAGCTTTGGGACAACATGAAACGAAACAACATACGAATAATAGGAGTACCATAACAACAGAAGGATGAACAAGGATTAGAAAACCTACTCGAAGAAATAGTATCAGAAAACTTTCCTGAGGTGGGGAAGAAAAAAGTCACACAAGCCCAGAGAGTCCCAAACAAGGTGAACCCGAAAAGACCCACACCAAGACACATCATAATCACCATGGCAAATGTTCAGGACAAAGAGAGAATCTTACAGGCTGCAAGAGAGAGACGGAAAGTTACATACAAGGGATCTCCCATTAGATTGTCAAATGACTTCTCAACAGAAACACATCAGGCCAGAAAAGAATGGACTGAAATTTACAAAGTGATGCAAAGCAAAGGACTGAATCCAAGAATACTCTATCCAGCAAGGCTATCATTCAAACTTGAAGGGGAAATAAGAAGCTTCACAGACAAAAAAAGGCTAAGGGAGTTTGTCACCACCAAGCCAGCAATGCAAGGAATGCTAAAGGGACTGGTATAAAAAGAAGAAATAAAAAGCTCAGAAAGAAAACAGCACACAAAAAAAGAAATGGCTACAAACAAGTACCTTTCAATAATAACTTTAAACGTAAACGGACTAAATGCTCCAACCAAAAGACATCGAGTGGCTGAATGGATAAAAAAACATGACCCATACATCTGCTGTCTACAAGAAACCCACCTCATTAGAAGGGACTCACACAGACTGAAAGTGAAAGGATGGAAAAATATCTTTCAGGCAAATGGAAAGGAAAAGAAAGCTGGGGTAGCAATACTTATATCGGACAAAATAGACCTCAAAGTGAAGGCCTTAACAAGAGATAAGGAAGGCCACTTCATAATACTAACGGGATCAATACAACAAGAAGATATAACCCTGGTAAACATATATGCACCCAATGTAGGAGCACCCAAATTCATAAAAAAACTCCTGGAAAATATCAAAGGAGAGATCGACAACAATACAATCATAGTAGGGGACTTTAATACACCATTGACAGCACTGGATAAGTCCTATAGACAAACAACCAGCAAAGATACAGCAATCCTAAATGACTCACTAGATCAGATGGACTTAATAGACATCTTCAGAACACTTCACCCCAAAGCCAGAGAATATACGTTCTTCTCAGGTGCTCATGGGACATCTTCAAAAATAGACCACATATTGGGTCACAAGCAAAGTATCCCCAAATTCAAGAAGATTGAAATCATAAAAAGCGTCTTCGCAGACCACGATGGCATAATATTAGAAATAAACTACAATAAAAACAACCCAAAATACTCAAACACTGGAAGCTGAATAGCATGCTATTAAATATTGATTGGGTTACCAATGAGATCAAAGAAGAAATTAAAAACATCCTGGAAACTAATGACAATGAAAACTCAACAATCCAAAACCTATGGGACACATTGAAAGCAGTCCTGAGAGGGAAGTTTATAGCTCTACAGGCCTATCTCAAAAAACAAGAAAAAATGGTAGTAAATCATCTAACTCTACAACTCAAAGAATTAGAAAGAGAGCAACAAGAAAACCCCAGAGTGAGCAGAAGGAAGGAGATAATAAAGATTAGAGCAGAAATAAATGACATAGAGACCAAAAAAACAATACAGAAAATCAATGAAACCAAGAGCTGGTTCTTTGAAAGGATAAACAAGATTGATAAACCTCTAGCCAGACTCACCAAGAAGCAGGGAGAGAGGACCCAAATAAATAAAATCAGAAACGATAGAGGCGAAATAACAACAGACCCCACAGAAATACAAATGATTGTTAAAAAATACTATGGACAGCTTTACTCCAACAAACTAGACAACCTGGAGGAAATGGACAAATTCCTAGAAAAATACAACATTCCAAAACTCAATCAGGAAGAATCTAAAAATCTCAACAGGCCAATAACTATGGAAGAAATTGAAGCAGTCATCAAAAAGCTTCCATCAAACAAAAGCCCAGGACCAGACGGCTTCACAGGGGAGTTTTACCAAACATTCAAGGAAGAACTAAAACTTATCCGCCTCAGACTACTACAAAAAATTCAAGAGGAAGGAACACTTCCAAGCTCATTCTATGAAGCCAGCATCACCCTAATACCAAAACCAGGTAAAGACAACACAATGAAAGAGAATTACAGGCCAATATCCCTCATGAACATAGATGCCAAAATCCTCAACAAAATCTTAGCAAATCGGATCCAGCAGTACATCAGAAAGATCATACACCATGACCAAGTAGGATTTATCCCGGGGATGCAAGGATGGTACAATATCCGCAAATCAATAAACGTGATACATCACATAAACAAATTGAAAGAAAAAAACCACATGGTCATATCAATTGATGCAGCACCCATTTTTGATAAAAACTCTCAGCAAGGTGGGAGTAGAAGGATCATACCTCAACATAATAAAAGCCATATATGACAGGCCCACAGCCAACATCATACTCAACGGACAAAAACTAACACCATTTCCCCTAAGAACAGGAACAAGACAGGGATGCCCCCTCTCACCACTCCTGTTCAACATAGTACTGGAAGTGTTAGCCATTGCAATTCGGCAAGAAGAAGAAATAAAAGGCATCCAAATTGGAAAAGAGGAAGTAAAACTGTCCTTATTTGCAGACGGCATGATATTATACATACAAAACCCTAGAGAATCCATCAAAAAGCTACTAGACTTAATACATGAATTTGGCAATGTAGCAGGATACAAAATTAACCCCAAGAAATCTGAGGCATTTCTATACACCAATAGTGAACTTTCAGAAAGAGAGATTATAAAAACAATCCCGTTTACCATTGCACCAAAAAAATTAAGCTACCTAGGAATAAACTTAACTAAAGAAGTAAAAGACCTCTACTCAGAAAACTACAGGACGTTGAAAAAAGACATAGAGGAAGACATAAACAGATGGAAGAACATACCGTGTTCATGGATTGGTAGAATCAACATCATTAAAATGTCCATACTACCCAAAGCAATCTATAAATTCAACGCACTTCCCATTAAAATACCAACAGCATACTTCAGAGATCTAGAACGAACTTTCCAAAAATTCATCTGGAATAAAAGAAGACCCCGAATAGCTGCAGCAATCCTGAAAAAGAACAAAGTAGGTGGGATCTCAATACCAGATATCAAGTTGTATTACAAAGCCACTGTTCTCAAAACTGCCTGGTACTGGCACAAGAATAGGCATATATATCAATGGAATAGAATAGAGAGCCCAGAAATCGGCCCGAACCAATATGCTCAATTAATATTTGACAAAGGAGGCAAGAACATACAATGGAGCCAAGATAGTCTCTTCAATAAATGGTGTTGGGAAAATTGGACAGATATATGCAAGAAAATGAAACTAGACCACCAACTTAGACCATACACAAAAATAAACTCAAAATGGATAAAGGACTTAAATGTACGACAGGATACCATAAAAATTCTAGAAGAATCCAAAGGCAAGAAAATCTCAGACATATGCCGAAGCAATTTCTTCACTGATACAGCTCCTAGGGCACTTGAAACTAAAGAAAAAATGAACAAATGGGACTACATCAAAATAAAAAGCTTCTGCACAGCAAAAGAAACCATCAACAAAACAACGAGAAAACCCACTGTGTGGGAAAACATATTTGCCAATGACATATCTGATAAGGGCCTAATCTCCAAAATTTATAGGGAACTCATACAACTTAACAAAAGAAAGATAAACAATCCAATCAAAAAATGGGCAAAGGACCTAAATAGACACCTTTCAAAAGAGGACATTCAGAAAGCCAAGAGACATATGAAAACATGCTCAAAGTCACTAATCATCTGAGAGATGCAAATCAAAACAGCAATGAGGTACCATCTCACACCTGTCAGACTGGCTATCATCAACAAATCAACAAACGACAAGTGCTGGAGAGGATGTGGAGAAAAAGGAACACTTGTGCACTGCTGGTGGGAATGCAGACTGGTGCAGCCACTATGGAAGACAGTATGGAGTTTCCTCAAAAAACTGAAAATGGAACTCCCATTTGACCCTGTGATCCCACTTCTAGGAATATATCCCAAGAAACCAGAAACACCAATCAGAAAGGATATATGCACCCCTATGTTCATAGCAGCACAATTCACCATAGCTAAGATCTGGAAACAGCCTAAGTGCCCATCAGTAGATGAGTGGATTAGAAAACTGTGGTACATCTACACGATGGAATACTATGCTGCTCTAAAAAGGAAGGAACTCTTGCCATTTGCAACGGCATGGATGGAACTGGAGAGCATTATGCTAAGTGAAATAAGCCAGTCAATAAAGGAAAAATACCACATGATCTTACTCATTCATGGACAATAGAGACCATTATAAACTTTTGAACAATAATAGATACAGAGGCAGAGCTGCCTCAAACAGATTGTCAAACTGCAGCGGGAAGGCCGGGGAGGGTTGGGGGGCAGGAGGTAGGGGGTAAGAGATCAACTAAAGGACTTGTATGCATGCATATAAGCATAACCAATGGACATAAGACACTGGGTGATAGGGGAGGCTAGGGGACTGTCTAGGGCGGGGGGATAAAATGGATACATATGTAATACCCTTTGTAATACTTTAAGCAATAAAAATAAATAAATAAATCTATAGATCAACTTAGGGAATGTTGTCATCTTAAACAATATTTTTTTCCAGTGTACAAGTCTTTTACTTTTTTTATTTTTACCTACTGATTTTTTAGATGCTATTGAAAATTAAATTGCTTTCTTAATTAAAAAAAAAGCAAACAATAAAAGCAAAAAAAAACCCAAACAAAAACCCCAAAGAACAGTGCATGCAGCTCACACAGAGAAAAGCAGTTACTTACCTACAAGGAAACTCCCATACTACTGTCAACAGAAACTTTGCAGGCCAGAAAGGACTGATAAGTAATACTCAAAGTGATGAAAAGCAAGGACCTATAACCTATAACAAAGCTTATTGTACCTAGCAAAGCTATCATTTAGAATTAAAGGTCAGATAAAGAGCTTCACAGTCAAGAAAAAGCTAAAGGATTTCATCGCCACCAAACCAGTAGGACATGAAATTTTAAAGGGTCAGAAGGAGGAAGAGGAGGAGGAGGAGGAGGAGGAGGAGGAGGAGGAGGAGGAGGAGGAGGAGGAGGAGGAGGAGGAGGAGGAGGAGGAGGAGGAAAGATAACAATTATGAACAATAAAATGGTAATAAATACATATCTATCAACAATTGAATCTAAAAATAAAACTGAATGAACAAGAACAGAAACAGACTCATAGATACAGAGAACATTTTGACAGTTGCCAGATGGGAGGGTGTTTCCGGGGATGGGTGAAAAAGGTAAAGTGACGTAGAAGTACAAATCAGCCATAGATCATGCACACAGAAAACAGACAGGTGAAGGCCTGTGATGGTGAGAGAGGGGTGGAGGGAGGCAAAGGGGATGAAATGGGGGACATCTGTAATACTCTCAACAATAAAATAAATTATAAGTAAAATAAAATGGCTTAAAGTGGCAAAAAAGGACCCCCTAAGAATCTTTTCTGAGCAGCTGGACCTCAAAGAAGTTGGTCTTCAGGAACAATTTCCAGGCCCTTCCTGTTACTAACCATGATTCCTGGGGTCCTGAGCTTCATCAGAATCATGTTTACCAGCTTCTGTGGTCTGATTATTTGGATGCATGGAACCTGGGACGGTGTTGAGACCTAGGAGAAGCAAAATAGAAGCTTAAGAGACAACCTGAGAAGAGGGTGGATGCAGGGAGGCAGCAGGGACAGGGAAGGTCACGAGGTGGGGGAACAAGGGCCAGTGGGAGTGAAAAGTGCAGGGTCCAGATCTGAGCATCTCTGTGGCCACTCCTGGCCCTGGGCCCTGTTCAGGATCCAATAGGGCAGAAGGTTCTGAAGCTGCCCAGAGAATTCTCCCCTCACAAATGAAATGGGGTAAAATTTTCTGTGCCTAAGAAGCCATGTAAAGGGAAAGAGGACCCAGCCAGCATGACTCAGTGGTTGAGCATCGACCTATGAACCAGGAAGTCACAGTTTGATTCCTGGTCTGGGTGCATGGCCAGGATTGTGGGCTCAAGCCCTAGTGTGGGGCGTGCTGGAGGCAGCTGATCAGTGATTCTCCCTCATTGATGCTTCTGTCCTTTACCCACCTCCCATCCTCTCAGAAATCAATAAAATTATATTTTAAAAAATAAAGAGAAAGAGGAATGGTCTTGTGTTCCCAGGACTGTCTAAACCCAGAAGTTCCTGTTACCTTGCCCAATCAGGACCTCATAGGCTTCCTTCATGTACACACAGATTCTTTGGCTTAAATTTCCCAGTTTTGTCCACTCTTCCTCAGAGAAGCATTTGGGAACATCCTGGGACATCTAGGAAAAGAAGAAATAAATGAATCCCTGCAGCTGCTCAGGTAAACATGTTTGTCCTTTGGCCTGCCCTCTTCCTGTGCTGCAGAACCTGTGTTGGACCTGTACACTGGAGCTAACAGTTCCTCCTGGCTGATGTCACAGTGAACTGACAGAACAAGGGAAACATGGCTCAGCCTGTCCCCTGCTTGCAGCAGGTGCTTCATGCTGCTGGTGGGCTGTCCTCTCACCTTCCAGAATGGACCGTGAGTCACCACCTGCAGCCAAGGTCACAGGCCTTGTTTGCTTCAGGGATGCTAGGTAAGTTCTGAGTGAGGGTGGGAAGCTCCTGAGACTCGGATCTCCCCCGGCCAACACCCCAACACCCTGCACCCTGTCCTCACTGCCTCTGACCTCATGACCTCAGACATGTGGTCACCCTGTCCTGTGCCCCAGTCACTTCTTGAGACCCCCCAGTCTCCTCACCTCAGATGTCTTCTCTGAATCCAGGGAGTCCTCCATGGGGTTGTTATCGAAGGAGCTGTCTCTGTTCATGTCTCTGGGAGTGCAGTGATGTTGAAGGGATACAAGTGAGTCTCTGAGGTCACCCAGCCAAAGGGCATGTGGGGATGAAGCCCTGAGGCAGGGTCAAACTCAGTGTCACCTGGAATTAAAATTCTGCTTTTGCTACAATGAGCTACCACCTCACTCCTGCCGGAATGGCTACCATCAGTAACACACCAAACAAGTGCTGGCCAGGATGTGGAGAAAAGGGAACCCTACTGCACAGCTGGTGAAAATGCAGACTGGTGCAGCCACCGTGGAAAACAGTGTGGAGTTTCCTCAAAAAACTTAAAAATGAAACTGCTTTTTGACCCAGTGATCCCACTTCTCAGAATATATCCTATGAATCCAGAAACATTAATCAGAAAGAATATTTGCACGCCTGTGTTCATATCACCATTAGTTACAATAGCCAAGATCTGGAAGCAGCCAAGTGCCCATCAGATGATGAGTGGACAAAAAAGCTGTGGTACATTTACACAGTGGAACACTATGCAGGTATAAAAAAGAAGGAGCTCTTAATGCTGGTGGGAATGCAGACTGGTGAAGCCACTATGGAAGACAGTATGGAGTTTCCTCAAAAAACTGAAAATGGGACTCCCATTTGACCCTGTGATCCCACTTCTAGGAATATATCCCAAGAAACCAGAAACACCAATCAGAAAGGATATATGCACCCCTATGTTCATAGCAGCACAATTCACCATAGCTAAGATCTGGAAACAGCCTAAGTGCCCATCAGTAGATGAATGGATTAGAAAACTGTGGTACATCTACACGATGGAATACTATGCTGCTCTAAAAAGGAAGGAACTCTTACCATTTGCAACAGCATGGATGGAACTGGAGAGCATTATGCTAAGTGAAATAAGCCAGTCAATGAAGGAAAAATACCACATGATCTCACTCATTCGTGGATAATAGAGACCATTATTAACTTTTGAACAATAATAGATACAGAGGCAGAGCTGCCTCAAACAGATTGTCAAACTGCAACGGGAAGGCCGGGGAGGGTTAGGGGGCAGGAGGTAGGGGGTAAGAGATCAACCAAAGGACTTGTATTCATGCATATAAGCATAACCAATGGACATAGGACACTGGGGGATAGCGGAGGCTAGGGGACTGTCTAGGGCGGGGGGGGGGGAATGGACACATATGTAATACCCTTTGTAATACTTTAAGCAATAAAAAATAAATTAAAAAAAATAAAAAAGAAGGAGCTCTTATCCTTTGTGCACCTGGAGATTAAGGTAAGTAAAATAAGAGTCAGAGAAAGGCAATATCATATGATCTCACTTATATGTGGAATCTAATAAACAGACTAAATTGAGGAACAAAATAGGACCAGAGGCATGGATACATGGAACACACTGACAAAACTCAGAGGCGACAAGGATGGAGGGGACTGAAAAAGATTAGCTAAAGAACAAATATGCATAAATGCATAGCCATAGACACAAAAAACAATGTGCTGAAAGTTGGGGGATTTGGTGGGGGCGGGGAGGAGATAGGGATCTGCAAGAGTGTCAGCAATAAAAAATATATTCTCTGTTCTCCATCCTGTGTTCTTTGTCCCTGAGGGAGGACAGGGGTGGTCAGTGGAGGAGGGGGCCGAGGTCTCTGGGAGAGGAATTGGTGGGGAGGACAGGTTTCCTGTGGGCAGGATCCCAGGAGCCAAGCGCCTTGAGGGACTTGGTTACTGCTGCAGGTCGGTCGTTTGTCCGGAATGTGCTTCCTGAAAAAAGTTATGAGGCCCCTGCTGTGTAACCAGCAGCTGAGGGTGCTGTGTTACTGAGGATGTGTTTTGCATCCAAAAGGTCGTGGGAGGTGAGCCCCAGGATCATGTGATTGGGATACTGAGGCAAAGGGATGTGGGGTTCCTTGCTGGAAATAAATGAAGACTGCTACTAGGAGTAGAGCTGGAGGCCAGTCCTAGGTCATTTGGAAATTGTTAGGGTCAGGAGAGCTGGAATCTCTGAGACAACAGGACCAGGCATCACCCTGCCGAGAAGGTAGGGGTTCAACATAGCGATCTCGTGCTCCCCTAAGTGACTGCACTGGGCGTCTCTCAAGGAGGGTTTCTGAGGCCAAGAGGATGGCTGCTCTAACCCAAGTGCCCACCAGTAGACGCGTGGATAAACATAGTGCCTGTAGGCCACGGAACATTACTCAGCCACAAAAAGAAGGAAATCTGACCATTTGGGACAGTAAGGATAGACAAGAGGGAGTCATGCTGAGTGAAATTTGCCAGTCATAGACAGACAAGTGAGATATGCTCTCAGTGATACGTGAAATGCAAAATAAATAAATAAATAAATAAATAAATAAATAAATAAATAAATAAAGAGAGAAAATAAACACAGACTCATGGGCACAGAGAGCAGACTGGTGGTTGTCAGAGGGCAGGGTGGGGGACAGGGAGAAAGAGGTGAAGGAGTGAAAAGCACAAATTGCCCCGAATAGCTGTAGCAATCCTGAGAAAGAAGAACCAAGTGGGAGGGATCTCAATACCAGATATCAAGCTGTATTACAAAGCCACTGTTCTCAAAACTGCCTGGTTCTGGCACAAGAACAGACATATAGATCAATGGAATAGAATAGAGAGCCCAGAAATCAGCCCCAACCAATACGCTCAATTAATATTTGACAAAGGAGGCATGAAGATACAATGGAGTGAAGACAGTCTTTCCAATAAATGTTGTTGGGAAAATTGGGCAGATACATGCAAAAAAATGAAACTAGACCACCAACTTACACCATACACAAAAATAACTCAAATGGATAAAGGACTTAAACGTAAGACAGGAAACCAAAAACATACTAGAGGAATCCACAGGCAGCAAAATCTCAGACATATGCCAAAGCAATTTCTTCACCGATACAGCTCCAAGGGCAGTGGTTCTCAACCTGTGTGTCACAACCCTTTTGGCGGTCGAACGACCCTTTCACAGGGGTCGCCTAAGACCATCCTGCATATCAGATATTTACATTATGATTCATATCAGTAAAAACATTACAGTTATGAAGTAGCAACGAAAATAATTTTATGGTTGGGTCACAACATGAAGAACTGTATTTAAAAGGCCAGAAGGTTGAGAACCACTGTCCTAAGGCAATGGAAACTAAAGAGAAAATAAACAAATGGGACTACATCAAAATAAAAAGCTTCTGCACAGCAAAGGAAACCATTAACAAAACAATAAGAAAGCCCACTGCATGGGAGAACATACTTGCAAATGTTATCACCAATAACGGCTTTATCTCCAACATTTACAGGGAGCTCATGAAATTAACAAAAGGAAGATAAACAACCCAATCAAAAAATTGTCAACAAGGAGACATATGTAATACTCTTTGTAATACTTTAAGCATTAAAACAAACAAAAACAAAAACAAAAAAACAAAAAAGAAAAAAGAAAGAAAAAAATGGGCAACAGACCTAAATAGATACTTTTAGAAAGAAGACAGAAGAAAGTCCAAAAGACATAGAAAAACATGCTCAAAGTCACTAATCATCTGAGAGATGCAAATCAAAATGACAATGAGGTACCATCTCACACCTGTCTTAATGGCTATCAACAAATCAACAAAGGACAAGTGCTGGAGAGGATGTGGAGAAAAAGGAACACTTGTGCACTGCTGATGGGAATGCAGACTGGTGCAGCCACTCTGGAGAACAGTATGGAGTTTCCTAAAAAAACTAAAAATGGAACTCCCATTTGACCCAGTGCGCCCACTTCTGGGAATATGTCCCAAGAAGCCAGAAACACCAATCAGAAAGGATATATGCACCCCTATGTTCACAGCACCTCAATTCACCATAGCGAAGATCTGGAAACAGGCTAAGTGCCCATCAGTAGATGAATGGATTAGAAAACTGTGGTCCATTTACACGATGGAATACTATGCTGCTGTTAAAAAGAAGGAACTCTTACCATTTGCCACAGCATGGATGGACCTGGAGAGCGTTATGCCAAGTGAAATAAGCCAGGCAGAGACAGATAAGTATCACAGGATCTCACTCATTGTGGAATATGGAAGGCAGTTATGCTAACCACTATACCACCAACGCCCCATTGTGGAATATGAAGACCATCATAAACCGATGACCAAAAGCAGACCCAGAGTCATAGAAGCCCCGATCAGACCCTCAAACCTCAGAGGGAAGGCAGGGGAGGGTCGGGGCGGGGAGGGGAGGAGGCGGTGAAGGAGTGAGCCGCTCGGGCGGGTGCTGCAAAGCCGCCACGGGGATGTGAAGCACAGCACAGGGAACGCGGGGAATAATGGGTGGACGCTGTGTGTGGGGCTGGGCGCGCTGGAAATATGGGCCCCTGCACCGTGTACCTGACACCAGTGCACAGAGTACTGCGTGTGATGGCAATTTAAACCATGATACGGTTAGAACAAAGGAAGGGCAGGAAACAACTGTCGCCTTATCGCTAGGAGGCAAGAAAGGAGCCCTCGTGGCGCGGCCCGGTGTCTGGTGAGGGCCCGGCGGCGTGTGTCTAACGGGGCTCGGTCTCTCAGGCTGCGGAGGTCCGGCTCCCGAGGGGAGCAGTCCTGGCGGCTCGCGGACGAGGGCAGTTTCGGTTTCGTCGCGGCCGGGAGGAATCTGCCGAAAGGCTTTACGTGCCCCTCAGGCCTAGGACCGTGGGTGTTATTGGGGGCGCAGCAGGGACCGACCGCTGGGGCCAGGGGCGGAGGCTCCCCGCGTTTCTCCGTGGCCCCTCCCCCTCATGTGTCCAGGGCCCACCCTGAGGGAGAAGGCAGCTCCGAGGGCGCGGTTGTGCGGCTTGGGCCCTGAGGAGGACACGGCGGCTCAATGGCCGAGGACCTTGGCCTACCCTTACCCGTGCGGGAACTTGACCTGGCGCTTGGGGTCAGGATGAGGCAGTGGTCGCTGGGGCCGGAGAGGAGAGGTCAGTCAGGCCGGGAGATGGAGCCGGGAGCGTTTTTCAAAATGGCTGGAGAGAACCACGAGGACTTTCCCGCCCAGCGCAGCCGCAGTTGGCAACTCGGCGTTCTGTCAGTGCGCATGCTCAGGTTTTTCCTGGAGCGGACCCTGAGTCCTACTCTCTAATCAGGTATGTGTAAGCAGATTCGCTTTTTTTTTAAAAATACATTTTATTGATTTTTTACAGAGAGGAGGGGAGAGAGAGATAGAGAGTTAGAAACATCGATCAGCTGCCTCCTGCACATCTCCCACTGGGGATGCGCCCGCAACCAAGGCACATGCCCCCGACCGGAATTGAACCCGGGACCCTCCAGTCCGCAGGCCGACGCTCCATCCACTGAGCCAAACCGGTTTCGGCAGCAGATTCGCTTTTAATGAAATGTATTTAATTCTATTTTATTTTAATAAAGAACAATTTTAAAAAATCTGTTGTTCCTTTTTTTTTATTTCACCAGAGGATATGCTTATTGATTTTTCAAAAGGGAGAGAGAGAGAGAGAGAGAGAGAGAGAGAGAGAGAGAGAGAGAGAGATGTGTCTGTCTCTACTTGCCAGGACTGAAGATCAGACCTGCTACCATTTTGGGTCTTGGGACAACCCTCCAACCAACTGAACCTTCCTGCTAAAGCTGTTGTTTTATTTTAATAAATGGAGTGTAGGAGGTGGCTACCTTCTCTGCTCCTTTCCATTGTAACAGAACAAGTGGGTTTGGCTGATCTAGGCTATGAAAGCCATACTCCAGAGGCAGGTTCTGGAGCAAAAACATAGAGGTTTGATTCAGGTGCTATTTGTGACCTGGGAGAAGGGTTGACTCCCCTGTCATAGACCACTACTCCTTCCTTATCAACCCCAGGATTCTTACAGGTATAGGGAGGAGAGGGTTTTTTCCCCTCTCAAATATTGTGATAATTTATGGTGCCCTTATGTCCTGTCCATTCAACTCCCTCATTTTTGATGGTCTTAGTGAAAGAACCTCCTCCTGCTCAATTTTTATTTTATTTAATTTTTAAATATATTTTATTGATTTTTTACAGAGAAGAAGGGAGAGGGATAGAGAGTTAGAAACATCGATGAGAAACATTGATCAGCTGCCTCCTGCACACCCTCTACTGGGGATGTATTTGTAACCAAGGTACATGCCCTTGACCAGAATTGAACCTGGGACCCTTGAGTCCGCAGGCTGACACTCTATCCACTGAGCCAAACCGATCAGGGCTCCATTTTTATTTTTTAATGTATTACATATGTACCCCTTTTTCTGCCCTGACCCCTTTTAGTTTGTCCCTACCCCCCTGCAGAGTGTCTGCTGAGGAATCAGCTGACAGCCTTATGGGGGCTCCTTTGTGGGTAACAAATTGCTTTTCTCATGCTGCTTTAAGATTCTCTCTTTGTCTTCAATTTTTATCATTTTAGTTGTGATGTGTCTGGGCATGGCCTGTTTGGGTTCTTCTTGCTTGGACTCCCTGTGCCTCCTGAACTTGTGTGACTTTTTCCTTCACCAGGTTAGGGAGGTTTTCTGCAATTACTTCTTCAAACATGTTCTCCATCCCTTGCTCACTTTCATCCCTCTGTCACACCTATTATGTGAATACTAGAGGCCCAGTGCATGAAAATTCATGCACTGGAGAGGGGGTCCCTCATCCCAGCCTGCCCCCTCTCACAGTCCAGGAGCCCTCAGAAGTGGGAGGCGACCCAGCGATCAGGGGAAGGTGGTGTCCCATCACACCTCTGCTGCTGCCACTACCAGCAGTGCAAGACTCGGCCAGCCCTGGTTACCTGAGCCTCAGGTGGCCCTGAGCGGCTGGGCAGCCACCATTCGAGGCTTGCCTGCACCTTGGGCAGGCCCTGGGCAGCTGGGGGCCTGAGAGGACTGGGAGACTCCAGAGGCAGGTCTGCAGCAGGGCTGAGGGGACTGGGTGCCGCCATCTTATGGCTCTGGGTGTTGCAATTTTTGAGGGCGTGACAGTCAATTAGCATATTCCCCCCCTTATTGGCTGTGGGCACCACAATATTTGCTATAGTGTGAGGGTCAATTAGCACATTCCCTCTTTATTAAATAGGATTTTTATGTTTCATTTTGTTTCACGGCTCCCTTAAACTGTCCTCTAGTTTTTTACTTGTTTTTTCTTTTTGATTCTCTGATTGCATGATTTTTTCTACCCTATCTTCTAATTCACTAATGTGATCCTTGGCTTCACCTAATCTGCTGTGTATTCCTGTCATTGTGTTCTTTTTTTTTTTTTTTTTTTTTTAGAGCTAAGAAAATAGTATTTTTTTTTTTATTTTTTTTTTATTGCTTAAAGTATTACAAAGGGTATTACATATGTATCCATTTTATCCCCCCGCCCTAGACAGTCCCCTAGCCTCCCCTATCACCCAGTGTCTTATGTCCATTGGTTATGCTTATATGCATGCATACAAGTCCTTTAGTTGATCTCTTACCCCCCAACCTCCTGCCCCCCAACCCTCCACGGCCTTCCCGCTGCAGCTCGACAATCTGTTTGAGGCAGCTCTGCCTCTGTATCTATTATTGTTCAAAAGTTTATAATGGTCTCTATTGTCCACGAATGAGTGAGATCATGTGGTATTTTTCCTTTATTGACTGGCTTATTTCACTTAGCATAATGCTCTCCAGTTCCATCCATGACGTTGCAAATGGTAAGAGTTCCTTCCTTTTTACAGCAGCATAGTATTCCATCGTGTAGATGTACCACAGTTTTCTAATCCATTCATCTACTGATGGGCACTTAGGCTGTTTCCAGATCTTAGCTATGGTGAATTGTGCTGCTATGAACATAGGGGTGCATATATCCTTTCTGATTGGTGTTTCTGGTTTCTTGGGATATATTCCTAGAAGTGGGATCACAGGGTCAAATGGGAGTTCCATTTTCAGTTTTTTAAGGAAACTCCATACTGTCTTCCATAGTGGCTGCACCAGTCTGCATTCCCACCAGCAGTGCACAAGTGTTCCTTTTTCTCCACATCCTCTCCAGCACTTGTCGTTTGTTGATTTGTTGATGATAGCCAGTCTGACAGGTGTGAGATGGTACCTCATTGCTGTTTTGATTTGCATCTCTCGGATGATTAGTGACTTTGAGCATGTTTTCATATGTCTCTTGGCTTTCTGAATGTCCTCTTTTGAAAGGTGTCTATTTAGGTCCTTTGCCCATTTTTTGATTGGATTGTTTATCTTTCTTTTGTTAAGTTGTATGAGTTCCCTATAAATTTTGGAGATTAGGCCCTTATCAGATATGTCATTGGCAAATATGTTTTCCCACACAGTGGGTTTTCTCGTTGTTTTGTTGATGGTTTCTTTTGCTGTGCAGAAGCTTTTTATTTTGATGTAGTCCCATTTGTTCATTTTTTCTTTAGTTTCAAGTGCCCTAGGAGCTGTATCAGTGAAGAAATTGCTTCGGCATATGTCTGAGATTTTCTTGCCTTTGGATTCTTCTAGAATTTTTATGGTATCCTGTCGTACATTTAAGTCCTTTATCCATTTTGAGTTTATTTTTGTGTATGGTCTAAGTTGGTGGTCTAGTTTCATTTTCTTGCATATATCTGTCCAATTTTCCCAACACCATTTATTGAAGAGACTATCTTGGCTCCATTGTATGTTCTTGCCTCCTTTGTCAAATATTAATTGAGCATATTGGTTCGGGCCGATTTCTGGGCTCTCTATTCTATTCCATTGATCTATATGCCTATTCTTGTGCCAGTACCAGGCAGTTTTGAGAACAGTGGCTTTGTAATACAACTTGATATCTGGTATTGAGATCCCACCTACTTTGTTCTTTTTCAGGATTGCTGCAGCTATTCGGGGTCTTTTTTTATTCCAGATGAATTTTTGGAAAGTTCGTTCTAGATCTCTGAAGTATGCTGTTGGTACTTTAATGGGAAGTGCGTTGAATTTATAGATTGCTTTGGGTAGTATGGACATTTTGATGATGTTGATTCTACCAATCCATGAACACGGTATGTTCTTCCATCTGTTTATGTCTTCCTCTATGTCTTTTTTCAACGTCCTGTAGTTTTCTGAGTAGAGGTCTTTTACCTCTTTAGTTAAGTTTATTCCTAGGTAGCTTAGTTTTTTCGGTGCAATGGTAAACGGGATTGTTTTTATAATCTCTCTTTCTGAAAGTTCACTATTGGTGTATAGAAATGCCTCAGATTTCTTGGGGTTAATTTTGTATCCTGCTACATTGCCAAATTCATGTATTAAGTCTAGTAGCTTTTTGATGGAATCTCTAGGGTTTTGTATGTATAATATCATGTCGTCTGCAAATAAGGACAGTTTTACTTCCTCTTTTCCAATTTGGATGCCTTTTATTTCTTCTTCTTGCCGAATTGCAATGGCTAACACTTCCAGTACTATGTTGAACAGGAGTGGTGAGAGGGGGCATCCCTGTCTTGTTCCTGTTCTTAGGGCAAATGGTGTTAGTTTTTGTCCGTTGAGTATGATGTTGGCTGTGGGCCTGTCATATATGGCTTTTATTATGTTGAGGTATGATCCTTCTACTCCCACCTTGCTGAGAGTTTTTATCAAAAATGGGTGTTGAATTTTGTCAAATGCTTTTTCTGCATCAATTGATATGACCATGTGGTTTTTTTCTTTCAATTTGTTTATGTGATGTATCACGTTTATTGATTTGCGGATATTGTACCATCCTTGCATCCCTGGGATAAATCCTACTTGGTCATGGTGTATGATCTTTCTGATGTACTGCTGGATCCGATTTGCTAAGATTTTGTTGAGGATTTTGGCATCTATGTTCATGAGGGATATTGGCCTGTAATTCTCTTTCATTGTGTTGTCTTTACCTGGTTTTGGTATTAGGGTGATGCTGGCTTCATAGAATGAGCTTGGAAGTGTTCCTTCCTCTTGAATTTTTTGTAGTAGTCTGAGGAGGATAGGTTTTAGTTCTTCCTTGAATGTTTGGTAAAACTCCCCTGTGAAGCCGTCTGGTCCTGGGCTTTTGTTTGATGGAAGCTTTTTGATGACTGCTTCAATTTCTTCCATAGTTATTGGCCTGTTGAGATTTTTAGATTCTTCCTGATTGAGTTTTGGAATGCTGTATTTTTCTAGGAATTTGTCCATTTCCTCCAGGTTGTCTAGTTTGTTGGAGTAAAGCTGTCCATAGTATTTTTTAACAATCATTTGTATTTCTGTGGGGTCTGTTGTTATTTCGCCTCTATCGTTTCTGATTTTATTTATTTGGGTCCTCTCTCTCTGCTTCTTGGTGAGTCTGGCTAGAGGTTTATCAATCTTGTTTATCCTTTCAAAGAACCAGCTCTTGGTTTCATTGATTTTCTGTATTGTTTTTTTGGTCTCTATGTCATTTATTTCTGCTCTAATCTTTATTATCTCCTTCCTTCTGCTCACTCTGGGGTTTTCTTGTTGCTCTCTTTCTAATTCTTTGAGTTGTAGAGTTAGATGATTTACTACCATTTTTTCTTGTTTTTTGAGATAGGCCTGTAGAGCTATAAACTTCCCTCTCAGGACTGCTTTCAATGTGTCCCATAGGTTTTGGATTGTTGTGTTTTCATTGTCATTAGTTTCCAGGATGTTTTTAATTTCTTCTTTGATCTCATTGGTAACCCAATCAATATTTAATAGCATGCTATTCAGCTTCCAGGTGTTTGAGTATTTTGGGTTGTTTTTATTGTAGTTTATTTCTAATATTATGCCGTCGTGGTCTGCGAAGATGCTTTTTATGATTTCAATCTTCTTGAATTTGGGGATACTTTGCTTGTGACCCAATATGTGGTCTATTTTTGAATATGTCCCATGAGCACCTGAGAAGAACGTATATTCTCTGGCTTTGGGGTGAAGTGTTCTGAAGATGTCTATTAAGTCCATCTGATCTAGTGAGTCATTTAGGATTGCTGTATCTTTGCTGATTGTTTGTCTGTAGGACTTATCCAGTGCTGTCAATGGTGTATTAAAGTCCCCTACTATGATTGTATTTTTGTCGATCTCTCCTTTGATATTTTCCAGGAGTTTTTTTATGAATTTGGGTGCTCCTACATTGGGTGCATATATGTTTACCAGGGTTATATCTTCTTGTTGTATTGATCCCTTTAGTATTATGAAGTGGCCTTCCTTATCTCTTGTTAAGGCCTTCACTTTGAGGTCTATTTTGTCCGATATAAGTATTGCTACCCCAGCTTTCTTTTCCTTTCCATTTGCCTGAAAGATATTTTTCCATCCTTTCACTTTCAGTCTGTGTGAGTCCCTTCTAATGAGGTGGGTTTCTTGTAGACAGCAGATGTATGGGTCATGTTTTTTTATCCATTCAGCCACTCGATGTCTTTTGGTTGGAGCATTTAGTCCGTTTACGTTTAAAGTTATTATTGAAAGGTACTTGTTTGTAGCCATTTCTTTTTGTGTGTGTGTGTGGCTGTTTTCTTTCTGAGCTTTTTATTTCTTCTTTTTATACCAGTCCCTTTAGCATTCCTTGCATTGCTGGCTTGGTGGTGACAAACTCCCTTAGTCTTTTTTTGTCTGTGAAGCTTCTTATTTCCCCTTCAAGTTTGAATGATAGCCTTGCTGGATAGAGTATTCTTGGATTCAGTCCTTTGCTTTGCATCACTTTGTAAATTTCAGTCCATTCTTTTCTGGCCTGATGTGTTTCTGTTGAGAAGTCATTTGACAATCTAATGGGAGATCCCTTGTATGTAACTTTCCGTCTCTCTCTTGCAGCCTGTAAGATTCTCTCTTTGTCCTGAACATTTGCCATGGTGATTATGATGTGTCTTGGTGTGGGTCTTTTCGGGTTCACCTTGTTTGGGACTCTCTGGGCTTGTGTGACTTTTTTCTTCCCCACCTCAGGAAAGTTTTCCGATATTATTTCTTCGAGTAGGTTTTCTAATCCTTGTTCATCTTTCTGTTGTTCTGGTACTCCTATTATTCGTATGTTGTTTCGTTTCATGTTGTCCCAAAGCTCCCTTAGGCTCTCCTCCTGTCTTTTAATTTTTTTCTCCAATTGCAGTACATTTTGGGTGTGTTTTGCTTCCTTGTCTTCTAATTCACTTATTCGGTCCTCCGCTTCTCCTAGTCTACTGTTGATACTTTCAATGGAGTTTTTCATTGCAGCTATATCACTCTTCATTTCTTCTTGGGTCTTACTTAGGTTGTTGATTTTTTCATCTGTTTCTTCTAGCTTCTTCCATATGTTATCGATTTTTTCATCTGTTTCTTCTTGCTTCTTGCAGAGGTTGTCGATTTTTTCCTCCATCCGATTTATGCACTCTAGGATCCTTATTCTGAATTCTTTATCTGTCATGTTGCATGCCTCTGTATTACTTAGCTGCTTTTCTGGAGAGTCCTCCTTCTCTTTCCTTTGGGGGTTTCTTTGTCTACCCATGTTTGATCTCACTGACATATCTAGACGTTGAGTTGTTCAGTGGTTGCTCCCTTGGTGGCAGTGACTCCTTGGTCTGTGGTTGCTCTTCGGGCAGTTGTGGTAGCAGCTGCTCTTCAGTTGGCAGCAGCTCCTCTGGTGGGTGCTGTTCACAGCTGTGGTGGCTCTTCCGGCTGGTGGGGCGAGGTTTCACGTACAGCTGCTGTTCCTCAGCAGAGGATGAGGTGCTCAGGAGGTTGCTGTTGCTTGGATCTGCTGCGTTGATTTAAAGGCACAAAATACAACACAACAAGGCACCACCTACCAGGCACTATACACAAATATATTCACGATATTAATAACCCCAATTAAAGGTGACCACCTGAATTAAGAGAATTAGGGGATAAGGAAGAAGGAAGAGAAAAAGATAAAAGAGAAAAAGGAAAAGAAAAGTAGGGACCAAAAAAAAGGGAGTGCAAAAATGAAATTGCGAAAAAGGAAGGGGGAAAATAAAAGCGAGAAAAGAAAAGAAGAAAAAAAAAAAGAGCGAAAAGAGAGAATGAAGTGGAAGAGGGAAGAGACTTTTTATATGAGGAGAATACTCCTATAGAACAGCCATTAATCCCAACAAATTCCAGCAACAGCTCCCTGGATATGAATGCAAACTAGAAACAACCAATAATATAACGATGAAAATAGAATGGTGAACACTAATCCCAAAATAAAATAAAGAAAAAATAAAATGGCACTTTAAAAAATGGTAAAATGGTAGCAGTAATAATACTGGTTAAAAATAAGAAGGGAGTAATTAAAAGGGTAAAATCAGGTGATGGAAAAAGAAGAAAAGAAAGAAAAAAAAAAGAACAGAAAAAAAAAGAATGAAAAAAAAATTGGTTTCTTAGTTAAAAAGTGAAAAAAGAAAAAAAATTGCAGTAGTGAAGGTCCTTCGTTTCTTCTATTCTTCAGTGTGGCTTGCCTTAGACCTTCCAGGTATTCAGGAGAGTGTTGAGTTTCCCTGCGATATACTGTTCCTCTGTGTTGTAAACCACAGTCCTTATTTTAAAGCATGCCGCATTTATTTCCCAGACTGCCTTATTTTGTGTTTAGCAAAGAGTCAGTTTGTGGGTCAGCCTCTGGGTGGCAGTGTTCTGGGGTTGGCCTCTGAGGCTATAGGGCCTCTCTGTCCAGTGGAAGTTCACTGCCCAGAGCTGACTGCGTAGTAGTTAGTTACCGGCGCTATGTTGTTGCTGGGATTGAAAATCCCCCTATAGGCCAGACCCTGTTAACTCCCAGGGACTGATCAGGTTATCTTAATCCTTGATCTCGTAGAGGGTGGAATCTGGGTGTGGCTGTGCTCCTTGCCTGGGGGCTGGGGGGAGGAGACTCCCTCTCAGGAGCGGGTGGCTGCCCCAGTCCTGGGCTCTGGGGTGTCTCAGCACTCAATTCACTACCACCTCTCCCGGCTCCCCCTCTTTCCCCAGTCTCTCCCCAGATTCCACTCCCCAGCACACTCTCCCTCTCTTCAGCACAGGTGAGTGTCTGTATGCGAAATGTCCCATGAACAGGATTCAGTGAAAACAAACAAACAAATGCCGGCCGCGGAAACGGGGAAGGCTGGTTTCTGTAAGCTTCTTCTCTTACAGGGACTGCATGGTCAGGTCAGCTCTTCAGGCTGCCCCCTTTAGGCTCAGTCCTCCGTGATCACAGAACCCAGCTCTCAATTTCCCTGGCAGCACCAGGAATCCCGCGGTTCTCCTTTCCCCCGTCAGGGGCTGTGCCTGTCCCAAGGGACGCGGCTGTCTGCCACGCGGTCTCCCTCCGACTCTCTGGGCTCAGAGGTCTGGCAAACTTTCCTGCCCAAATCCCTGGTTTTTTTTTACCTTACCAGGGGAGTTCTGCTCTTCCCGGCTGTAAACCCTCTCACCAGCTGAGCAATTTCGCCAATTCGGTGTGAGTGTTACTAGCTTCAGCTGCTCGTTCCATTTGCTCCGGGACATGACCTGGGACACATCTGCCTATATCGCCGCCATCTTGGTTCTCCATTGTGTTCTTTATTAGTGCTATTTCTTTTTTCTTTTTATTAGTGCTATTTCATTCTTCATAGTTGTATCTTTTCTCATGGAGTTGATCATCTTTGCCATCATTATTATGAACTCTATGTCTGATAAAAAATTTCTTATCTCCATTTCATTTAGCTCCTCTGGAGAATCCTCTTGTCCTTTTGTTTGTTTTTGTTTGTTATTTTTGTCTTCCCATTTTGGCTGCCTGTTTGGGTTTGTGAATATGTATTAGGTGGAACTGCTATGCCTCCCAATCTCTAGTGCAGGACAGTGTCAAACCCTGTTTCTGACTAACCTTGAGGCAAAGACTCAGTGCCTCAAGAGACCCACCTTTGCCTGCAGACTGATTGGATTCACTCTTTTTTTTTTAAAATTAAATCTTTATTGTTCAGATTATTACATTTGTTCCTCTTTCCCCCCCCGTAACTCCCCTCCTCCCAGTTCCCGCCCCACCCTCCGCCCTCATTCCCCACCCACTGTCCTCATCCATAGGTGCACGATTTTTGTCCAGTCTCTTCCCGCATCTCCCACACCCCTTTCCTCCCCAAGAATAGTCAGTCCATTCCCTTTCTATGTCCCTGATTCTATTATGATCACCAGATTATTCACTTGATTCTTAGATTCACTTGTTGATAGATGCATGTTTGTTTTCGTAATTTGTATCTTTACCTTTTTCTTCTTCTTCCTCTTCTTAAAGGATACCTTTCAGCATTTCATAGAATACTGGTTTGGTGGTGATGAACTCCTTTAGCTTTTCCTTATCTGTGAAGCTCTTTATCTGACTTTCAGTTCTGAATGATAGCTTTGCTGGATAAAGTAATCTTGGTTGTAGGTTCTTGGTATTCATCACTTTGAATATTTCTTGCCATTCCCTTCTGGCCTGCAAAGTTTCTGTTGAGAAATCAGCTGACAGTCGTATGGGTATTCCCTTGTAGGTAACTGAGTTTCTTTCTCTTGCTGCTTTTAAGATTCTCTCTTTGTCTTTTGCTCTTGGCATTTTAATTATGATGTGTCTTGGTGTGGTCCTCTTTGGATTCCTTTTGTTTGGGGTTCTCTGCGCTTCCTGGACCTGTAAGTCTATTTCTTTCACCAGGTGGGGGAAGTTTTCTGTCATTATTTCTTCAAATAGGTTTTCAATATCTTGCTCTCTCTCATCTTCTGGCACCCCTATAATTCTGATGTTGGTACGCTTGAAGCTGTCCCAGAGGCTCCTTACACTATCTTCGTATTTTTGGATTCTTTTTTCATTTTGGTTTTCTTGTTGGGTGTTTTTTGTTCTTCGCATTTCAAATCTTTGCCTTGATTCTTGCGCTCCTCTGGTCTGCTGTTGGGAGTCTGTATAGTATTCGTTATTTCAGTCCGTGTATGCTTAATTTCTAGTTGGTTTTTTATCATAACATCGAGGGTCTCATTAGTTTTCTTGAGGATCTCACTACATTTATCGGCGGCTTCTAGACAGTTCTTAAGAGACCTTAAAAGTGTGGTTCTGAACTCAATATCCTCCATTGACAGTTTTGTCCTGTTTTTTTGTCTCCGCATTTTTTATGCTTTCTTGGTACACACCCTAGTGGTCTTTGTGCGCAGTCTTGTTGTAGTTAAGCCTTGATTGATGTCGGCAATACCAGGGGTGATTTGACCTCCAGGCTAACTGGCTATGAGAGTCCTCTGTATCTGCAGTGGGAGAGCTTCTGTGCTGGATCTCTAGGGCGGTGCTAATCTAGCCTTTGCCTGAGGCTATCTGGCAAATGGTTCTGTGCAGGGCTTGGGCTGGATGGGTCCCTGGGGGATCTACAGGGCGGGCAGGAGCGAGCAGTTATGGCTGCTCTCAGTTCCGTCCCTAGGGGCTCTGCCTCACAGAGTCCCAGCTATCGCTGCAAACCTCAGAGAGAAAGCTGCCTTCGAGTTCCGACTGAAGCCAGACAGTCCCGCTTCTCCCCTTTGAGTCTGGGTCCCTAGAGACTCGCCGGGATCTGGAGCTCAGAGACTGAAACTCCCTCCCGATTGAAAACAACAACCGCGCCCTCCACCGCCAGCCCGCTCCGTGGGCGCACTCCGCACCTGAGTATTTCACTTCAGCACTGCGCCTCCTCTGAGTCTGGGTATGATATTCTCTTTCCTCCTAGTTGTAGAATTTCCACTCAGCCAGCCTTCCTGTGGTTCTGGATGACGTCTGTTCCGTCTTTAGTTGTTTTTCTGAAGTGGTTGTTCGAGGCAGCAATCTCCGGCGTTAACCTATGCCGCCATCTTGGTTTCTCCGATCCTTCTTTCTGGATTCACTCTTGAGTAGCCTAAGGCAATCATCCACAGGTGGGGCGAGAGGTTTTCCACCAGCGTGGGGAAATTGCTTCTGTCTGGAGGCTAATTGTTATTCTCAGTCTCTTGATGGGCCTCAGAAATGCCACAGGTGGGGCAAGGGGTTTCCCAATAGGGTGGGGTAACTGTCTTTCCACAGGCAAAAACCGCCTGGATAGCAAAGGTCTGCCTGACAAATATGTCCTCTGAACCTTGAGGGAATGACTCAGCACAGGAAACCAGGGTGTCTGCCTACCGAGCTCTAATCCCAGAGTCCTGGCAGACAGCAACCCTGCTGTTTTTCACAGCCAGATGTTATATGGGTACCTTTCTCAGTTCTGGTGCTCCCCGTTGGGGGCCCAGCTTGGAGTTTAGACTCCAGAGGTCTCAGTGGTAACTCCCACAGCTGAGATATCTCTCCAGACCTTCAGCTGCTATCTGTGGGAGATCAGCCAGCCCTTTCCAGTCTCCACTGTTTCTTCCAGTTTCTATGCAGTCTCCAGTTTCTGTCCTTGGTTATATGGGGTTCTCTCCAGCTAGTCTTCAGTTGATTATTCAGGGTGGGTTTTTTGTTTTTGTGTTGTAATTCCAGTTTGGTCCTGGGAGGGTGTCTGTGTACCATTCTGGTAGCTCCATTGGTTGGAGCATCATCCCATACACCAAAAGCTTGTGGGTCCAATTTGCAGTCGGGCACATATCTAGGATTCGGGTTGTATCCATGGTCAGGGAGTATATGGGAGGCAACCGATCAATGCTTCTCTCTCCCTCTCTCTAAAAAAAAATCAATAAAATCAATAAAAACACATCCTTCGGTGAGAATGAAATAAAAAGAAAAGCCTACCTGGTGTGGCTCAGTGGTTGAGCATCAATCTATGAAAAAGGAGGTAATGGTTTGATTCCTGGTCAGGGCACATACATAGGCTGTGGGCTCAGTCTCCAGTGTGGGGTGTGCAGGAGGCGGTCTACCAATGATTCTCTCTCATCATTGATGTTTCTATCTCCCTCTCTCTCTCCCTTCCCCTCTGGAGTAAATAAAAATATATTTTAAAAAATATAGCGGGGCAGGTTTTATTAGGTTTCAAGGCCTGGGAATAAAGTTCTGGAACTTGAGGCTCTGCCCTGTGCGTTTACAGTTCAGCCCTCACAGTCATTCTTCCTTTCTTTTGAAGGGTGTCACATGTTTGCACTTTAGTTTTCTAAGTCCATTGCATGCCTGGGACAATTTGGAATCTGGTAGCATTTCTGCATTGTGTCCCTGGTCTATTACTTTCAGATTAACCTTGTAATCTTTCTGATGATATAGTATTCTTAAAAACTGTCTTGTACAACTGGTGTTCCAGCAAGGTGGCTTAGGAAGATGCCGACCTTGCTGCCTCTCACAAGGAAACCAAATATATCCCTCCATTTAGAGCATTTCCTCCTGCACGATAACTTTGTGCACTAGAGCAGCCTCTATAAAACAAGCAAGTGAGAGACCATATAGAGAAGTCTGTGAAACCTGGAGAGCTCTCTGGGATTTGAGGGAACTCTCGGTGATCAAGGGCGCTTGCAAGGACCATTGGTTATGTCCTCTTCAAGTCAACAGTGGTGGAGGGAGATTTAGGCATGTGCTCTGATTCACCTGTAAGGCTGCTGCACTGCTTCCAGATCATCCTGCTGGAGGTCATTCTGGTGGGACCAATAAGTTGATATACACTCATGTGAACCGAATAACCACCCAGAGCCTGCTCCAGACACAGACAACTGGAACCACAAGGTGCCACATTGGGCTCCCACACTGGGCAGCCAGACCTGGAGCTCCCTCCAGCAAGACCAACAGGTTTCTGAGAAACCTGAACATCGCTCTGTCCAGTCTGGGACAATTATCTGTTCTAGGTCTGTCCTAGGTCCACAGATAATCATTACCTGCCAGGAGACCCAGGCCTGAGAAAGCATCATGAGGCCTCCTTTCATCTTCTCTACAGGACTCAGAGCAGGGAGTCACCTGGTAGCACACACAGGGACCATGTAGAAGGGCTTTCCCGGTTGCAGGTTGTGACTCATAAACAGGCCAATAGAATGTTGTACATCATCTGAGCAGAACTTCATGTCTTTAATAAATTACAATGGAATAACACAGCACATCACAGAACAGAATAGAAAATACCAGGCTGTGTTGCATGTGCCAAGGGTATGTTTTTGTGGAGCACTTGGCTTAGAGTCACTAAAAACTGTGTTGTGTATTGTGGGTCTTGGGGAAGAAAGCTCAGAAGGCTCCTCTTGTGATGCATGCACTGCTCTTTCTCACACATCTCTGCATTTTCCAAATGTCTGCTAGGAATGGGGGTTAGCTATAGACCCAGTCTAAAAACGATTGAAACAGAAACGAATCAGACAGGAGGGTATAAACAGTCATTTAGGACCTCATCAAAAGAGCATATGCATCCACATGGGGCATCAGTTTGTGGGGGAGAGGGCTAATTGAAGGTGGGCTCAGATCCATGTCCAGGCTGATTTCTGAGTTTGGGAAAAACCGTAGTCTCTTGGCATCTCAAATCTGGACCTGTCTCATGGAGCAGGGGGAGGAGGAAAGCATTATCTACCTTGGAACCAAAGGCAAATTATTCCCTCTTATGACTGCAAAGTGTTTTCAAGTCGTCCTTTCCTGCACTTGTCTCCCTTGCTGGGCACCCAGTTGGTGTGTACCATCTTCCCAGAGAGGAAGAAAAAGGAAATCTTTCAGGATCTACTTTGGACATTCTCTTCTCTTTTCATATGGACAATCATGTACTCAAACTGCATTAGCAGAATATTGAATTTAAGGAATGCAGCGCTATATTAGGGTAAGAGAGAATTTGTTTCTGCTGAGGCAGAGGTGGAGCAGCATCCTCACTGACCCAGGCAGGACTCCCCTCTCACTGCTGAGCCAGTTCTGGGGGACCTCAGCCCTGGATATACTGACCCCGCACACCATCCTCCCTGACACCCTCTCCTTTCGATGGCTGTGACAGCACTCACTGGGTCCTGGGTCTCCCTTGCCTGTATGCCAGGCGCTCTCCCATGCACCCTGTGCATCTGTGTCCTCCCCTGCCCACACTATCACCAGAACACTGCCTCTCCCTCTCTGTAAGCTGTGCTCTGGAGGTTCCCATTCTTGGAAAAATTATTCCATATCTTCTCCCCTGAGTTCTGGGACAGAGTCCAGAGCAACTCTGTCTCATCCCACACTTTCCACAATAGCCTTTCCCAGCCCCTGAGCCTGAGATCTTAGAGAGAGTAAAGGCAAGGCATCTAACCACCTGCAGAAGCCTGACTCTTGATTGTGTTTACAGAGTCCATCACATAAAACCTGGAAATATCCCTCAACAGAATGTCAAGCTCACGTGGGCAAGGGCATTTCTGTCTTGTTCCCTATGTCTGCTCAGCACCAGGGACAGTGTTCAGTACCCAGTACAGGGCCCTGAGTGTTGAATGAATGAAACCTTTGATGCAGCAATTCCACTTCTATTTATGTGTACAAATGAATCACTCACACATGTGCACAGGGTTTGTGCACAAGAAGGAGAGGAGCAACCAACTGAGAAAAAACTTCTGTTTATTAATTGACAGTGAGTGATGCAGGGTAAATGAAAAATCGGGGGTTGCAACATGGAGCAACTGCTGAACAGGGAACAGAATAAAAGGAACATGTTAGTGGAGAAGAGCAGGTGGAAGATGCTCTTAGTGTCACCTCATGTGTTTCTAAATGCAGAGAAATAGGTGTGTAATGAACCCCCAGAACTGCCCTCAGCATTCACATCTGGGAAGGAAGAGGGAAGTGCTCTTCTGTGCACAGACACCTGACAGTGCTGTTTCCCGGGATAAGTGCATGGATACACCAACAGAAACATGCATTAGGTATAGGTATCACTATCCTATATAATAAAAGCCCAGGTGGCGTCACACCCTCGCGTGATGTTGTCACAAGGTGGCCACCACAAGATGGCTGACACAAGATGCCCTTAGGGAAGAGCAGGCCAGTCTGCGGGACACCCCTGCCCCCATGCACAAATTTCATGCACCAGGTCTCTAGTACTTTATAAAACTAACATCTAACAGAACACTTGTAACATATTAACATATTAAGATAGTGCTGAACTTTTCACTGTACCCATGATGGCCAGTAGTTCACAGTTATGCCCATGATGGCCAGTAGTTCACATACGTGCCCATGTTCATGAAGGGCCACCAGGTTCTGCTTCTTTTCATGGGCACTTGTCACATCCCTGAGGTGGAGACAAGGAGAGAGAACGAAAATAAGTGGCAGTGAGCTCCCATTGCCTGATCCATTAATAGCTAACCCTTCATCCTGACCTGCAGGACCCTGAGCACTCAGATTCCTCCCCACCTCATGCTGTGCATGCACCCCCCCCCCCACTGCTCCTCAAAGCGAATCTTCTGCTCATGCCACAGGGACTCTCATCTGTTGTATGAGTTCCTAGGCTAGAGGAAGCTGAGGCCTATAGTTCAGGAGCTGAACAGGGGGTGGAGCCCAGGGCATGCTGGGTAGGGAGATCCCTGGCTACACAGAGCAGGGAGTAGAAAGGAGGGAAGCCTCGTCATTTAGTCTCAATGCTGCACTCCAAGGATCTCGGCAAAGGAACGATTTAGGGAAGGAGTGACAAGGTGCGACTATGAGAACAGTGTGTTTTGCAGTGGTGTGGGCTGGAAGGAAAGGCCACTTACAAAGTTAGTCATCATCCTCTGGGTCACTGATCTCTTGATACACAACAGGGTCCTTTCTTTCCCTCAGCCTGCTGACCCAGACATGAGTCTCTTCTTTCTTGGATTCTGTGAGCTCCAGCACTGGGGCAGCAACTTGAAAGGAACCTGGGACATTTGGGGTGAAAGTAACTTACCTGGAATCAGGACGAGAGCTGGAGGAACAGCTTCCTCCCAGACAGAAATCCTAGCAGAGGACATTGTTCCTCTTTTGATCCCTCCAGCCACAGAGCTAGCAGGCAGGGAACCATATCTGAATGTCTATCACCTGGCTCACACTTTTTGACCCACCCTGGTGATCCCCTGAGACTCTGCCCATCCCTACTTGCAGGCTCATCCAAGCCATTTCCAGTGGCTTTTCCATACAAATGGCCTCTCTTGCCTCAAGTTTTGGACTTTACTAAAATATCTCAAACAAGCAGCAGATGGCTTCAGTGTGCCCTGAACCTCTAAATAAGTAGCTCCAAGCCAGGCTGTAGCAGCAGCCCATCTTGGTTCAGATTTTGGCCTCTCCTGGGCACCTCCATACCCAAAACTAGTAGCAGCCATCTGTAGATCGCTTTGTCACTCATGCTGAGTGGCCCCAGGCAGGGCACAGGCAGTGGTCGACTTTGCACTCCACAGGTGGCTCCAGAGCCAGTGCATCCAGTGGTCAGCTTTGACCATGCCTGATTACAACCCTATCACCTCCAAGAGTGACACTCAAAGGGCAGGCTCAGTGAGCATCAAGGCCTCATTGAAGCAAGTCCTGCTCCATAGGATGGGCTCCTGTCCAGCAGCTCTTATGATGCTGTGGAGGCTGATCCTCGAAAGCTATTGGCCTGAGGGTCAATCCCTCCCAGTAATGCCATCATTAATCATGGTTCAATTATAACAGGACAGTGTACACAGCGGCATGCCTGGAGTGCCTAGCTCAGGTGACTGGGAGGCTGAACCATTGGGCCCTACAGGACATCTACTACACAAGGCCACTCTACCAAGTCCAGGAGACATAGCAGCTCTACCTAATACTTAGACACAAACACAGGGAAATAGCCTAAATTCGGAGATAAAGAACCAGGTTACTAATGAAATAACAGGAGAAATCTCCAGAAAAAAGGACTAAATGAAATGGAAGCAAGCTAACTACCAGACTCAGAATTCAAAACAACAATTTTAACGATGCTCAAGGAACTGACTTTGACTACATACGACTCTCAGCTGATTTCTCAACAGAAACTTTTCAGGCTAGAAGGAGTGGAAAGAAATATTCAAAGTGATGAAAAGCAAGGAGCTACAACCAAGATTACACAACCCAGCACAGTTATTTAGAACTGAATGTTAAAGAGCTTCTCAGACAAGGTCAAGCTAAAGGAGTTCATCACCACTAAACCATATTATATGAAATTTTGAAGGGTATTCTTTACGAAGAAGAAAATAAAAGATCAAGAATAGGACAATGAAATGGCAATAAATACACATCTATCAACGATTAAATCTAAAAATAAAAATAAATGAACAAGCAGAACAGAAATACACTCCCATGTACAGAGAACATTTTGACAGTTACCAGATGGGAGGGGAGTTTGGAAGAATGGTGAAAATGATGAAGTTGATTTAGAAGTACATATTAGTTATAGCCCATGGACATAGACAATAGATAGGTGAAGGCCTGGGATGGGGTGGGAGATGGATGGAGGGGGGCAAAGGGGGTAAAGTGGGGGGAAATTTGTAATACTCCCAACAATAAAAGAAATTAAAAAAAATAAAATGGTTTACAAGTGGCAAAAAAGGATACTCATGAGAATTTTTTCTGAGCAACTGGACTCCAAAGAATTTGGGCTTCACAGACAATTTCCAGGCTGTTTTTTTATCACTCACCCTCATTCCCAGGGTCCCAATCTTCATCAGAATCATGCCCAGACTTTGTGGTCCAATTCTTAGGACGCATGAAATCTGGGCAGTTGGTCATTAAACCTAGGAGAAGAAAAATATTTGATGCTTAACCTAAGAGGAGGGTGGATGCTGGGAGGCAGTAGGGACAGTAAAGGTCATCAGGAGGGGGGATGGAACAAAGGCCATTGGAAGTTAACCATGCAGGGTCCAGGTCTGAGTATCTCATTGACCACATCTGGCCCTGAGCCTTGTTCTGAACACAGAATTTCCTGTTACCTAGACCAGTCATGATTTCATAGTTTCTCTTCATGCACACACAGGTTCTTTTCTCTGAGTTTCCCAGCTTTGCCCACTCTTCCTCAGTGAAGTATTTGCGAATATCCTTGAATGCCTAGGAAAAGAAAAAATAATGAGTCCCTGCAGCCACTCAGGTAAACATGTTTGCCCTTTAGACTGCGCTCTTCCTGTGCTGCAGAACCTCTGTGTTGGACCTGAACACTGGAGCTAACAGTTCCTCCTCGTTGATGTTACCATGAACTGAGAGAACAAAGGTAACAAGGCTCAGCCTCTACCCTGTCATGCATCAGGTGCTTTATACTAGTGATGGGCTCTCCTCTCACCTTCCAGAATGGACCCCGAGTCACCAAGTGCAGCCAAGGTCACAGGCCCTGTTTCCTTCAGGGATGCTAGGCAAGTTCTGAGTGAGGGTGGGAAGCTTCTGAGACTCGGATCTCCCCCGACCGACACCCTGCTCCCTGTCCTCACCGCCTCTGACGTCATGACCTCAGACATGTGGTCACCATGTCCTGTGCCCCAGTCACTTCTTGATACTCTCCAATCTCCTCACCTTGCATTTCTCTTCTGAATCCTGGGAGCCCTCCATAAGGCTTTTATCCAAGGAGCTGTCTCTGTTCATGCCTCTGGGAGTGCAGTGATGTTGAAGGGATACAAGTGAGTCTCTGAGGTCACCCAGCCAAAGAGCCTGTGGGGATAAAGCCCTGAGGCAGGGTCAAACTCAGTGTCACCAGGAATTAAGATTCAGCTTTTGCTACAATGAGCTACCACATCACTCCTGCCAGAATGGCTACTATTAGTAACACAACAAATAAGTGCTGGTGAGGATGAGGAGAAAAGGGAACCCTACTGCATAGCTGGTGGGAATGCAGACTGGTGCAGCCACCGTGGAAAACAGTGTGGAGTTTGAAAAAAACACACAAACCTGCCAGTTGACCCAGCCATCCTACTGTATGAATATATTGTAAGAATCCAGAAACACCAATCAGAAAAAATATATGCACCCCTAAGTTCATATCAGCGTCAGTTACAATAGAGAAGATCTGGAAATAGCCCAAGTGCCCATCATAGATGATGGGATAAAAAAATGTGCTACTCATGGACACTGACAATATAACATGGTGAAGGCCTGGGGGAGAGGGGAGCAGGTTAGAGGGAGTCAATGGGGGGAGGGGGGCGGAGGGGCATATCTGTAATACTTTTAATAATAAATGCTGATTTTAAAAATCTGTGGCACATTTACACACTAGAATACTTCATGTCTGTCAAAAAGAAGGAGCATTTACCCTTTGCAACAGCATGGATCGACCTGGTGATTGTTATGGTAAGCAAAATAAGCCAGTCAGAGAATGACAAATACCATATGATCTCACTTACATGTGGAATCTACTGTAAAAAATAAACTGATGCCCTGACTGGTTTGGCTCAGTGGATAGGGCGTCAGCCTGCAGACTGAGAGGTCCCAGGCTTGATTTCAGTCAAGGAAATGTACCTTGGTTGTGGGCACATCCCCAGTAGGAGGTGTGCAGGAGTCAGCTGATTGATGTTTCTCTCTCATCTATGTTTCTAACTCTCTATACCTCTCCCTTCCTCTCTGTAAAAAATCAATAAAATACATATATTAAAAAAATAAACTGATGAACAAAATAGAAACAGAGGCATGGATAGATGGAAAAGACTGACAAAAGCCAGAGGGGAGGTGGGTGGGTGGGGACTGAATAAAGAAGGTGAAGAGAGTAACCAAGGAAAATATGTGCATAGCACATGGTCACAGGCATCAGTGTGGTGAAGGCCAGGGCAGCAGAGAGGTGGGGACTGTGTGGAGGTGGGCATAGTGGAGGGGGGAGGGAGGATGTGGAAAATCAGTAACAGGGTCAGCAATAAAAATATATTCTCTCTTCTCCATCCTGTGTTCTTTGTCCCTGAGGGAGGACAGGGGTTGTCAGTGGAGGAGGGAGCTGAGGTCTCTGGGAGAGGAACTGGTGGGGAGGACAGGTTTCCTGTGGGCATGATCCCAGGAGCCGAACACCGTGAGGGGCTTGGTTACTGGTGCCTGTCCTTTGTCTGGAATGTGCTTCCTGAAGGAAGATATGAGGCCCCTACTGTGTAAGTAGCAGCTGAGGGTGCAGTGTTACAGAGGGTTTCGTTTTATCCAAAAGGCCATGGGAGGTAAGCCCCAGGATCATGTGGTTTGGACACCAAGGCAAAGGGATGCGGGGTTCCTTGCTGGAAATAAATGAAGACTGCTACTAGGAGTGAAGCTGGAGGCCAGTCCTAGGTCATTTGGAAATTGTTAGGGTCAGAAGAGCTGGAATCTCTGAGACGACAGAACCAGGTATCACCCTGCCGAGAAGGTAGGGGTTCAACATAGCGATCTCATGCTGCCCTAAGTGACTGCACTGGGCGTCTCTCAAGGAGGGTTTCTGAGGCCAAGAGGACGGCTGCTCTAACCCAAGTGCCCACCAGTAGACACATGGATAAACATAGTGCCTGTAGGCCACGGAACATTACTCAGCCACAAAAAGAAGGAAATCTGACCATTTGGGACAGTAAGAATAGACAAGAGGGAGTCATGCTGAGTGGAATTCGCCAGTTATAGAAAGACAAGTGTCATATGCTCTCATGGACACTGAAATGCAAAGAACAAATAAATGAAGAGAGAACATTAACACAGACTCATGGGCACAGAGAGCAGACTGGTGGTTGTCAGAGGGCAGGGTGGGGGACAGGGAGAAAGAGGTGATGGAGTGAAAAGCACAAATTGCCCCGAATAGCTGCAGCGATCCTGAGAAAGAAGAACCAAGTGGGAGGGATCTCAATATCAGATATCAAGCTGTATTACAAAGCCACTGTTCTCAAAACTGCCTGGTACTGGCACAAGAACAGCCATGTAGATCAATGGAATAGAATAGGGAACCTAGAAATCGACCCAAGCCAATATGCTCTATTAATATTCAGCAAAACAGGCATGAACATACCATGGAGTCAAGACAGTCTCTTCAATAAATGGTGTTGGGAAAACTGGGTAGATACATGCAAGAAAATGAAACCAGACCACCAACTTACACCATACACAAGAATAAACTCAAAATGGATAAAGGACTTAAATGTGAGACGGGAAACCATAAAAATACTAGCGGAATCCACAGGCAGCAAAATCTCAGACATATGTTGAAGCAATTCCTTCACCAATACAGCTCCTAGGGCAATGGAAACTAAAGAGAAAATAAACAAATGGGACTACATCAAAATAAAAAGCTTCTGCACAGCAAAAGAAACCATCAACAAAACAGCAAGAAAGCCCAGTGCATGGGAGAACATATTTGCCAATGTCATTACCAATAATGGCGTTATCTGCAACATATACAGGAAGCTCATGCAAGTTAACAAAAGGTAGAACAACACGACCATCAAAAAATGGGCAACAGACCTAAATAGTTACTTTTTGAAAGAAGACAGAAGAAAGGCCAAGAGAAATATGAAAACATGCTCAAAGTCACTAATCATCTGAGAGATACAAATCCAAAGGACAGTGAGGTACCATCTCACACCTGTCAGAATGGCTATCATCAACAATTCAACAAAGGACAAGTGCTGGAGAGGATGCGGAGAAAAAGGGAACCCTTGTGCACTGCTGGTGGGAATGCAGACTGGTGCAGCCACTGTGGACAACAGTATGGAGTTTCCTCAAAAAATTAAAAATGGAGCTCCCATTTGACCCTGTGATCCCACTTCTGGGAATATGTCCCAAGAAACTAGAAACACCAATCAGAAAGGATATGTGCACCCCTAGGTTCATAGCAGCTCAATTCACCATAGCTAAGATCTGGAAACAGCCTAAGTGCCCATCAGCAGATGAGTGGATTAGAAAACTGTGGTAGATCTACACGATGGAATACTATGCTGCTGTCAAAAAGAAGGAATTTGCAACAGCATGGATGGAACTGGAGAGTATTATGCCAAGTGAAGTAAGCCAGGCAGAGACAGATAAGTATCACAGGATCTCACTCACTGTGGAATATGAAGGCCATCATAAACCGATGACCAAAAGCAGACCCAGAGTCATAGAAGCCTCGATCAGACCCTCAAACCTCAGAGGGAAGGCAGGGGAGGGCCGGGGCGGGGAGGGGAGGAGGCGGTGAAGGAGTGAGCCGCTCGGGCGGGTGCTGCAAAGCCGCCACGGGGATGTGAAGCACAGCACAGGGAACGCGGGGAATAATGGGTGGACGCTGTGTGTGGGGCTGGGCGCTGGAAATATGGGCCCCTGCACCGTGTACCTGACACCAGTGCACAGAGTACTGCGTGTGATGGCAATTTAAACCATGATACGGTTAGAACAAAGGAAGGGCAGGAAACAACTGTCGCCTTATCGCTAGGAGGCAAGAAAGGAGCCCTCGTGGCGCGGCCCGGTGTCTGGTGAGGGCCCGGCGGCGTGTGTCTAACGGGGCTCGGTCTCTCAGGCTGCGGAGGTCCGGCTCCCGAGGGGAGCAGTCCTGGCGGCTCGCGGACGAGGGCAGTTTCGGTTTCGTCGCGGCCGGGAGGAATCTGCCGAAAGGCTTTACGTGCCCCTCAGGCCTAGGACCGTGGGTGTTATTGGGGGCGCAGCAGGGACCGACCGCTGGGGCCAGGGGCGGAGGCTCCCCGCGTTTCTCCGTGGCCCCTCCCCCTCATGTGTCCAGGGCCCACCCTGAGGGAGAAGGCAGCTCCGAGGGCGCGGTTGTGCGGCTTGGGCCCTGAGGAGGACACGGCGGCTCAATGGCCGAGGACCTTGGCCTACCCTTACCCGTGCGGGAACTTGACCTGGCGCTTGGGGTCAGGATGAGGCAGTGGTCGCTGGGGCCGGAGAGGAGAGGTCAGTCAGGCCGGGAGATGGAGCCGGGAGCCTCTTTCAAGGTGGCTGGAGACAACGACGAGGACTTTCCCGCCTGGAGGGTGGTCTGCCCAGCGCAGCCGCAGTTGGCCACTCTGGGTTCCGTCAGTGCGCATGCTCAGATTTTTCCTTGAGCGGACCCTGAGTCCTACTCTCTACTATGTGTAAGCTGATTCGGTTTTAATGAGATGTATTTAATTTTACTTTTGTAATAAAAAATTTAAAATACGTGCTGTTTTATTTTTTTTATTTTTTTTTTTCTTTTCTTTTTTTAAATTAAATCTTTATTGTTCAGATTATTACATTTGTTCCTTTTTTTTCCCCCCCATAACTCCCCTCCTCCCAGTTCCCGCCCCACCCTCCGCCCTCACTCCCCACCCACTGTCCTCATCCATAGGTGCACGATTTTTGTCCAGTCTCTTCCCACATCTCCCACACCCCTTTCCCCCCCAAGAATAGTCAGTCCATTCCCTTTCTATGTCCCTGATTCTATTATAATCAACAGTTTATTCTGTTCATCAGATTATTTATTCACTTGATTCTTAGATTCACTTGTTGATAGATGCATATTTGTTGTTCATAATTTGTATCTTTACCTTTTTCTTCCTCTTCCTCTTCTTAAAGGATACCTTTCAGCATTTCATATAATCCTGGTTTGGTGGTGATGAACTCCTTTAGCTTTTCCTTATTTGTGAAGCTCTTTATCTGACCTTCAATTCTGAATGATAGCTTTGCTGGATAAAGTAATCTTGGTTGTAGGTTCTTGGTATTCATCACTTTGAATATTTCTTGCCACTCCCTTCTGGCCTGCAAAGTTTCTGTTGAGAAATCAGCTGACAGTCGTATGGGTATTCCCTTGTAGGTAACTGAGTTTCTTTCTCTTGCTGTTTTTAAGATTCTCTCTTTATCTTTTGCTCTTGGCATTTTAATGATGATGTGTCTTGGTGTGGTCCTCTTTGGATTCCTTTTGTTTGGGGTTCTCCGCGCTTCTTGGACCTGTAAGTCCATTTCTTTCACCAGGTGGGGGAAGTTTTCTGTCATTATTTCTTCAAATAGGTTTTCAATATCTTGCTCTCTCTCATCTTCTGGCACCCCTATAATTCTGATGTTGGTATGCTTGAAGCTGTCCCAGAGGCTCCTTACACTATCCTCGCATTTTTGGATTCTTTTTTCATTTTGCTTTTCCGGTTGGATGTTTTTTGCTTCCTCGCATTTCAAATCATTGACTTGATTCTTGCGCTCCTCTGGTCTGCTGTCAGGCGTCTGTATAATATTCGTTATTTCAGTCTGTGTGTGCTTAATTTCTAGTTGGTTCCCCAATATAAGATCGAGGGTCTTATTAGTTTTCGTGTAGATCTCATTAAGTTTATCGGCAGCTTCTAAACAGTTCTTGAGAGACCTTAAAAGTGTGGTTCTGAACTCTATTTCTTCCATTGACAATTTTGTCCTGTTTCTTTGTCTCCGCATTTTGTTATGCTTCCTTGGTGCACCCCCTAGTGGTCTTTGTTCCCAGTCTTATAGATAAATCTTGATTGTTGTAGCTAATTCCAGGGAGGGTTTGACCTCCAGGCCAAGTGGCTATGAGAATCAGCTGTGTCAGCAGTGAGAGAACTTCTGTCCTCTAGGGAGGTGCTAATCTAGCCTTTGCCTGAGGCTATCCGGCAAATGCCTCTGTGCAGGGCTTGGGCGGGTCGGGTCGCACAGGATCAACAGGGTGGGCCGGAGAGAGCAGTTATGGCGGCTCTCAGTCCTGTCCCAAGGGGCTCTGCCTCTCTGAGTCCCAGCACCCGCTGCAAAGCTGGGAGAGAAAGCTGCACTCGCTCTGACCGAAGCCAGACAGTCCCGCTTCTCCCGTTTGAGTCTGGGTCCCTAAAGACTCGCCCGGATCTGGTGCTCAGAGTCTGCGACTCCCTCCTGATTGAAAACAACAACCGCGCCCTCCGCCGCCAGCCCGTTCCGTGCACTCCGCACCTCAGAATTTGACTTCAGCACTGCACCTCCTCTGAGTGTCCGTGTGCGTTTCTCTTTCCTCCTAGTTGTAGGACTTCCACTCAGCCAGCGTTCCTGTGGTTCTGGGTGATGTCCCTTCCGTTTTTTGGTTTCACTTTTGAAGTAGTTGTTCAAAGCAGCAAACTCCGGCATTAACCTATGCCGCCATCTTGGTTCCTCTTTACGTGCTGTTTTAAAATACCTCACCCGAAGATATATTGATTGATTTTTCATAGAAACAGGATGGGAGATAGAGCAATAGGAGAGAGGGGGAGAGGGAAACGTCAATGTGAGGGAGAAACATCAAGCGGTGTCTGACTGTGTCCGCTGGAGAGATCAGTCCTGCAACCGTTAGGCATGTACAGAACAACCCTTCAACCAACTGAACCATTGGGCTAGTGCTGTTGTTTAGGTTTTAAAAAAATCTTTATGGTTAATAGTATTACAGATATTCCCCCCCTTTCTTCCACTGTCCCCTCCACCCAATTCCCGCTTCACTCCAGACCTTCACTTTCCTATTGTCTGTGTCAATAGGTCATGCAGATAAGACCTTTGGTTAATCTCTCCCCGCCCCCCACCACCCCTTTCCCTCTGAGATTCATCAGTCTGTTACATGTTTCCATGCCTCTGGTTCTATTTGATTCATCAGTTTGTTTTGGTCATTGGATTCCTTTTTTATTTAATTTGGTTTTTAGATTCAATTGTTGATAGATATGTATTTATTGCCATATTTGTTCATATTTCTCCTCCTCCTCCTCCTCCTCCTCCTCCTCCTCCTCCTCCTCCTCCTCCTTCTTCATTGCTTCTTCTCCTAGAAAACCCTTCAACATTTCATGTAATACTGCTTCGGTGGTGATGAATTTTTTAGTTTTTCTGTTGTCTGAGAAGCTCTTTATCTGACCTTCAATTCTTTGCTGGGTAGAGGAATCTTGGTTGTAGGTCCTTGCTTTTCACCACTTTGAATATATCTTGCCACTCCCTTCTGACCTGCAAAGTTTCTGTTGAGAAATCAGCTGACAGTAGTATGAGTGCTTCCTTGTAGTTAACTAACTGCTTTTCTCTTGCTGCTTTTAATATTCTTTGTCTTTGATCCTTGGCATTTTAATTATGATGCATTTTGGTGTGAACTTCTTTGTATTCGTCTTGTTTGTGACTCTCTGGACTTCCTGGACTTGTAGGTCTATTTTTTTCAACAAGTAGGGGAAGTTTTCCGTCATTATTGCTTCAAATAGGTTTTCAATATCTTGCTCTCTGTCTTCTCCTGCTGGCACCCCCATAATGTGAATGTTGGTATGCGTGAAGTTGTCCCACAGGCTCCTTGCATTATCTTCATAATTTTGGATTCTTATTTCTTTTTGCTCTTCTGATTGGGTATTTTTTTGCATCCTCATATTTCAAATTGTTGATTTGATTCTCAGCATCCTGTACTTTACAGTTGATTCCTTGTAAATCATTCTTCATTTCAGCTAGTGTATGGTTAATATTTGACTAGTCCTTTTTTATGTCTTTGTAATTTTTACTAAGATCCTTGAAAGTCTTACTGAGTCCCTTGAAGCTCCTTTTGTGCCCATTGAAGCACTCATTAAGAATCTTGATCAACAATATAATTCTGTATCTAGTAGTTTGCTTGCTTCCATTTCATTTATTTCTCTTTCTGAAGATTTCTTCTGTTCTTTCAGTTGTGACATGTTTTTATTTTTATTTTATTTTATTGATTTCAGAGAGGAAGGGAGAGGGACAGAGAGAGAGAAAGATCAATGATGAGAGAGAATCATTCATTGGCTGCCTCCTGCACGTCCCGTATTGGGGATTGAGTCTACAACCAGGGCATGTGCCCTTGACCAGAACCTAACCTGGGATCCTTCAGTCCACAAGCCAATAATCTATCCACTGAGCCAAATTAGTCAGGGCAATATAGCATTCCTAAAGACTGTCTTGTGTAGCTTTTGGTCCAGCAAGGAGGTGTAGGAGGATGCTAAACGTGCTGCTTTTCAGAAGGAAATAGAATATATTCCTTCATTTAGAGCAATTACAGCTGAAATGTAATGTTGTGCACTAGAACAGCTTGTGTAAAACAAGTGAGAGACCACATAGAGAAGCCTGTGAAACCTGGAGAGCTCTCTGGGATCAAGGGGGCTTGCAAGGGCCATGGGTTATGGACTGTGGTAGAGGGAGCTCTGTCACCTGTAAGGCTGCTGCACTGCTTCCAGGTCATCCTGCTGGAGATCATTCTCATGGGACCAAGTCAGTATACAATCATGTGATCTAAGTAACCACCAGAGCCTGCTTCAGACACACACAACTGGAACCACAAGGTGCCACGCTGGGTGCCCACACTGGGCAGCCAGACCTGAGATCCCTACAGCAGGACCAACAGGGTTCTCTGAAGCCTGAACATCGTGCTACCCAGCCTGAAGGCCACCAATTCTACAGACAATCTTTACCTATCAAGAGACGCAGGCCTGAGAAAGGATCATGAGGCCTCCTTTCACCTTCTCTACAGGAATGAGAACAGGGAGTCACCTGGTAGACACACACAGGGACCATCTAAAAGGCCTTTACAAGCTGAAAGTTGTAACTCATGAACAGGCCAATAGAATGTTGTATGTGACTTGAGCAGAATTTCATGTCTTTAATGAATTACAATGAAATAGCACAGTGCATTGCAGAACAGAATAGAAAATACCAGGCTGTGTTGCATGTGCAAAGGGTCAGTGTGTTTTTGTGGAGCACTTGGCTTAGAGTCACTAAAAACTGTGTTGTGTATTGTGGGTCTTGGGGAAGAAAGCTCAGAAGGCTCCTCTTGTGATGCATGCACTGCTCTTTCTCACACATCTCTGCACTTCCCAAATGTCTGCTAGGAATGGGGATTAGCTATAGACCCAGTCTAAAAACGATTGAAACAGAAACGAATCAGACAGGAGGGTATAAACAGTCATTTAGGACCTCATCAAAAGAGCATATGCATCCACATGGGGCATGTGTGGGGGAGAAGGATAATTTGGGTTGGGCTCAGATCCATGTCCAGGCTGTGTTATGCCCAGATTTCAAGATCCCCCAAGACAGACCACCAGGGAGCCGAGTCCGATTCAAAAGCAAAGGGTCCTTTTATTCAAGCCCAGGCTTGGCCCCCCTCTGCCTCCATTACTGGATGCGAGAGAGAACCGCGAATCCCAAGGGTACAAAGAATTTATAGGGCTTGGGGTCGGGGGTGGGTGCACACTGTGACCACTGATTTGGCTGATTCTGGTTGGTTGAGTGAGGGCGGGGGGCTAGTGACGCAAGGGTAGGGTGCAGATAGGGTCTGGTTACACAAAGAGGGGGGGTGGCTAGCATACTCTTGGCCTTGGGCTAGTTTCCCCTGCTTTCCCATTGGCTGAGATAAGGGCAGGCTGAGTAACTGATACTTTCTGTGGCTTTCCTGGGAGAGGAGTTAGAGACATAGCTATCAGGTCCGTTCTGTCCCTTCAGCTGATTTCTGGGTTTGGGAAAAACCATAGTCTCCTGACATCTCATAATCAGGGTCTGTCTCATGGACAGCACTATCTACTCCAGAACCTAAGGAAAAACATTTACGCTGCTGACTGCAAAGTGACTTGAAGTCGTTTTTTCTTGCGCATCTTCCTGCTGGGCACCCAGTTGGTGTGTACCATCTTTCAAGGGGGAAGAAAAATGAAATCTTTCAGGATCTATTCTGGGGATTCTCTTCTCTTTTCCCATGGACAATCATGTACTCAAACTGCATTAGCAGAATATTGATTTGAGGAATGCAGTGCTATATTAGGGTAAGAGAGAATGTGTTTCTGCTGAGGCAGAGGTGGAGCAGCATCCTCACTGACCCAGGTAGGACCCCTTTGTCACTGCTGAGCCAGTTCTGGGGGACCTCAGCCCTTGTTATTCTGACCCCTCACACCGTCCTCCCTGACATCCTGTCCTTTCAATGGCTGTGACAGCACTCACTGGGTCCTTGGTCTCCCTTGCCTGTATGCCAGGCCCTCTCCCACACACCCTGTGCATCTGTGTCCTCCCCTGCCCACACTATCACCAGAACACTGCCTCTCCCTCTCTGTAAGCTGTGCTCTGGAGGTTCCCATTCTTGGAAAAATGATTCCATATCTTCTCCCATGAGTTCTGGGAAAGAGTCCAGAGCAACTCTGTCTCATCCCACACTCTCCACAATAGACTCCCCCAGCCCCTGAGCCTGAGATCTGACTGAGTTAATAAAAGTAAGGGTTTCAACAGGTAAAATCTGGAAATATATCCCAGAAAAATGTCAAGCTCAGGTGGACGACATTTTTTTCTTATTCCTGGATGTCTCCTCAGCACCCGGGACAGCATTCAGTTCTCTGTAAAGGGCCTGTACCTGTTTGTTGAATGAATGAAACCTGTGAAGTAGCAACTCCACTTCATCCTTTTTTAAAAAAATCCCCACCTGAGGATATTTTTCTATTGATTTTTAGAGAAGTGGAAGAGAGAGGATAAAGACAGAAATATCGATGTTAGGGAAACACATCGATTGGTGGCCTCCTGCAGAAGCCCCAAGCAGGGTCAGGGCTAGGGAGAAAGCTGCAACCGAGGTACATGCCCTTGTCAGAATCAAACCCAGGAACCTTTGTTCTGCAGCCTGATGCTCTATCCACGTAGCTGAACTGGCTAGTGCAGTAACTCCACATCTAAGTCTCTGTTCAATGAACCACTCACACATATGCACAGGGTTTGTGCATAAGAAGGAGAGGAGCAACCAGCTGTGAAAAAACTTCTGTTTATTAACTGACAGTGACTGATGTAAGGTAAATGAATAATGGGGTTTGCAACACAGAGCAATTGCTCAACAGGGAAAAGAGTAAGAGATCTGATAGAGTTTTCATTACTAGAACCTTCCCAGGACACTTGGTAGAGAAGAGCAATTAGAAGATGCTCATAGTCAAAGCGTTTGGGCGTATGTACAAATGCGGAGAAGAGCATCTGGAACCCAACCCCTGGAATGCCTTACCAGTCACATCTGGGGAGAGGAGGGTCCCTTACAGTGCTTGTTTACCAAAATAAGTGCATGGATACACGGACAGGAATGTGCATTCGGAATAGGTGTTACTGTACACTATAAAACTAACATCTAACAGAACATATTAACATAGTAACAGTGCTGAGCTTTTCACTACTGTAAGCTCTTTCTTTTAGTTGCTGTACTCATGATGGCCTGTACTTCACAGTCGTGCCCATGTTCAGGAAGTGCCACCAGGTTCTGCTTCTCTTCATGGGCACTTGTCACATCCCTGAGGTGGAGACAAGGAGAGAGGACGGAAATAAGTGGCAGTGAGCTCCCATTGCCTGATCCGTTAATCCCTAACCCCTCATCCTGACCTGCAGGACCCTGAGCACTCAGATTCCTCCCCACCTCATGCTGTGCATGCACCCGCCCAGTGCTCCTCAAAGCGAATCATCTGCTCATGCCACAGGGACTCTCACCTGTTGAATGAGTTCCTAGGCTAGAGGAAGCAGGGCCTGTAGTTCAGGAGCTGACCAGGGGGTGGAGCCCAGGGCATGCTGGGTAGGGAGATTCCTGGCTACACAGAGCAGGGAGTAGAAAGAGGGAGGGAAGCCTCCTCATTTAGTCTCAGTGCTGCATCCCAAGGGTCTTGGCAAAGGAATGATTTAGGGAAGGAATGACAAGGTGCGACTATGAGAACAGTGTGTTTTGCAGTGGTGTGGGCTGGAAGGAAAGGCCACTTACGGAGTCAGTCATCTACCTCGGAGTCACTGATCTCTTTGTACTTAACACAGGTCTTTCTTTCCCTCAGCCTGCCGACCCAGACATCAGTGTTTCCTTTCCTGGATCCTGTGATACAGAGGCATTGGTTAATGTGGACGAAGCATTGTGGGCCTTACTGTGTCCTATAAGGTTTCTCCTCCGTCCCAATGGTCCAAGAGCCTTCTGCTTGGCCTGTTGTTCACATCCTCTAGCTCAGAGATATTGAGATCGTAGAACTGAACCGGTACACAACAAATGCCAGGTTGAGTTTTAGCTCCTGGGCCTTCCAATGGGTTAGATTCCCAACCTCTGTACTTATCAGAACACTCATTTAGACCTTTCAGCATATACTGTTAAGGACATACTGTATGTCAGACATTGAGCTGAGGGTGGTCGATGCCACTTTGAGTAAGACGTTCTCAGGTTACAGAGGTAGAATTAAACTGAGCGCCTTTCATGTTGTAAGTCATAGATTTCACTTAATGTGTCCAAACAATTAATGAGACTTGATTCTTCATTTGCATTTTATGAGGTAAGAATCTGGAGTTGAGAGAATTGGACAACCAACCCACAGCAACACACATCTTATGCCGCTGACAAGTCAACCTGTGACTTTGGAAGTCCTGGTCTCAGGACTCAGCTGGAGCTGAACAAGCTCCAAGGTCCAACCTGGACCCAGGCCTGTTCCGGACGCAGCTCCCTTGCCAGTGAGGCCAGAGCCGTTGTCCGCCGCCCCTCCCCCCTTACCAGGCTTCTTCTTCCTCAGCTGACGAGAGGCCTTCCATTTGCCTGTGGTGCAGAGCTTTTTTGGAGCTGGCTCTGAGTCTGGCGCTACTGGTGGTCGCTCCAGTTTATTTTGTTCCCTTGCTTCTTTCACGGGCACCATCTGTCTCATGGGAAGGCCACACACAAACACTATCAGAGGCATTTCTCTGGTGTGTCAAATGTGTAAAATATCTTCACCTGCAGTATTTTAATGAACATTCTCTACAAGTCTGGGGTAGTATATGACCGGTACCTCCATGGTGAGGAACCTGGGCAGTGAGAAGGAAACGGAACGGCCTGAATGAGGGTGTTCCGAGGACTAGAACACTTGGCTTCCTGGTATTTACAGACCCATGTTCTGGCAAATAGCAGAAGTCTCCACAGAAGTGTGAGTGTGGTATAAAGAACATTTTCGGAACAACAGCACTGTAAATATCCACGAGGTCTATGAAAGCAATGAAGAGCTTCTAACCAATAAAGGTGACCATATATAAAAGAGTAGGCAGCTGCTGGGATAGTAAATGTAGTTTTCTCACAGAAAAGGAAACCATCAACATATACATATACATATTTGCCTATATGCATATCTGATAAGGGCTTAATTTCTAAAATATATAAAGACCTCATACAAGTTAACAATGGAAGACGAGCAATACAATTTAAAAATGAACCCAGCCAGCGTGGCTCAGTGGTTGAGTGTCGAGCTATGACCCATTTACACAATGGAATATTATGCCTCTGTAAAAAATAAGAATCTCTTACCCATTGAGACTGCATTGAGAAACTTGAAGAGTAATATGCTATGCGAAATAAATCAGTCAGAGAAAGACAAGTATCACATGCTCTCCCTGATATGTGAAATCTAATGAACATAACAAACTGACTCAGAAAATAGATCCAGAGACATGGAAGCATGGCACAGACTGAGGAATCCCAGCGGGAAGGGGGTGAGTCATGATTAAAGGAGAAATTATACGCATATATGTATAGCCTGTGGACATAGAAAATAGTGCAGTGAAGGCCGAGGAAGGTGGTATTAAGGTGGAGGGGATCATGGCGGGGGCGGGGGGGGGGGGGTGTTGAAGGTGGGACATCTGTAATCGTTTCTACAATAAAGGTAAAAATTTACAAAGTGTTTGGAGGGGACAAAAAAATGCTTGAAAATGGTGTGGGGAGGTTAATATGGGGGGGGGAATTAAAGAATGCTACACAGAAAAGATGATATGCAGACAAGAACACTGTGCCAGATGTGACATACTGTCCTACTCTGGCACCATCATTTACTGGTATAGTGGAATTATTGAGGTGGTTCCCACATCAACTCTGGTGCTGTCAGGTGTTGTCATGACCATCAGCTTTCATGTACTTTTCATCATACTCCTTCCTTTAGGAAAGAGTGAATAAGAAATGTAAAACAAGGGAAGTGAAAGTGGTTTGTGTGGAATCAATGGAAATGAATACTTTCTCTTGTGATCTTTCAATTCCCTACTCAACTGTCTCCAGACTGGCAACCCAATAATAATGACATTTACCATCTCAAATAGCTTCATCTGCAATTGTGGAATCAAGTATTCAATGCAAATTTAGGCACCTCTGAGGCTCTCTGGGCTGGGATTGAGGCTTCAGAGTTGCCTCAGGCCCAGATAAGGCCTGAAGGAGCTCATGGTAGTGAGGGACTCACAGTCTAAGGGGTTCCTCAGATAAGGAGAGTGGCCCTGTGACAGCAAAGAGGGCCTGATACTTCCTGTTGTGAGAGTGAATGGGTAAATGGAAGCATCAGCAGCTCGGGGGTGGGGGTAGGGGGGGTCAGGCGAAAAACCCCTATGAAGACAATCCGAAGTTCATAAACATATGAAAACCTTTAGGAGTTTAGGAATGGGCTGGGGCTTTGGATTGTACTACTGTCACCAACTCTGTGGTCTCAGGGAAATTGTGAAGTATCTCTGCAACCCAGCCTCTTCATTATTATCATTATTATGTGCTATTATTGTTATTAATATCCACACAATTATTTTGTATATAATAGTAGTAACACTAGTGATAAATGGTTTCTTACGACTTAAGTAACTGAATCCATCTAAAGTGCTTAAAATAACATCTGGCATCACTATGAAGATGAAAGATATATCGGCTGTCACACTATTCTACTCATACCATATTTACAGCCGTGTAGCGAGCAAGGACCTTCAGATTCAGGAGATACCTTGAGGTATTTGCTCTGGTGGACGTAGGAAGCCTTCGCAGGACTTTCGTTCGTAAATAGGTGATAAAGCAGAGATGGTCTTTGTTGGTAAACGTTCCCCACATCCTGGGAGACTCCTGAAGTATCAGGGAAACCTGCAGCAGATGGCATCAATGCACTCACCATCAGGGGTTATTTTGGGACTGGTTTCTGATGATCGTTACTATAGATTGTACATTTGTGCATAGGATTAATTCATAGCATTCTCTCTGATGGTTTAGAAAACTTGAACTAAACTCCACCACTGTCTCATCCTATTCCATGACACACATCTTACATTTTTCCCCAAAGAATTAAATTGATTTGTTGGGAACTTGAGCTGTCTCCACTTAACGATGTGTGGCAACCAGAATTCACTGTATACTCAAAACGGGTGCATTTTATAGTATGCCAATTATACCTGAATGAAGTCGTTCACTGTGTGATGACCCAGGTATGATTTAGCGCAGCGGTTCTGCAAGGCTTCCAGTATAAAAAGCCTCCTCTAATGTCAAAAACTGTGTACTGGATTTTCAGCCCCCTCACATTGATCTTGGGAGCTGGTGGAATAGGGCCTGTGGAGGTGGGGGTCCTAGGTCTAATGGAAACAGTGTGAGCCTTCTGACCCCGTCTTCTGGCAACTCTGCTGTTCGCGCAGGAGAGCAAGTGAACATATCCACCCTCTTCACAGTGAGTACACACTGCTCACATAGGCAGAGCTTTTTTGAGTGTGTGGCTTCTTTCACCCCCTGTGACCTCTGCCCACTGACCACTAGGAAACCTCAGTGTGTGTGTGGCATTGCTATCTCGAACACTCTCCCAAATCAATATATAGAATCAGGTTCAGTTAGGAGTGCGAAGACCATCCTGTTTGGTAAAGCGCAGGAAAATAGGTGAGTGTCATTACAAAGTACCTTAATCATTTTTCATCTCTTAAGGTGTTTATCTTAAGCTATCCCAATGCTGTTCTAAAACTGACTTGGAATGTTTTTGTAGGCTTTAGACTTTAATCAAAGTTTTCTTAATTTTCCTGTGGCTCATGAGGGTGTTCGGCAAGAATATGAACTCTTTGAAATAAAGAAATGTTTCAAACTCCAGAAAACTACAGAGGACTCTGTGAGAACATGTGCCCACCTCCCACTGTGTCTAGTCAGATCCCAACACTAGTGCACATCCGCTTCACAGGGTTCTGAGACCCTTTATTCAAAACACAACACACACTGGGAACACGGCACAGCTGACGGCATCCCTGCAGCCTTCACCGACCCCTGCCATGCCTACTTCTGCACTTCCTGACTCCTGAATTTGATGGGTTTCATTCACATTCAGGTTTTGATACATTTACCATTGACCTATTATCTATAAAAACATATAGTTCTTTTACAAGTCTTAGGATTTTATACGAATCGCCACTGAACTGACTGTACTTAACCTTCTGCACCCAACATTCTTTACTAGCCAGTGATCCGTGTAGGCAAGAAAGCCCTGAGAATCTTTTCTGAGCTGCTGAACCCCGAATAAACTGGGCATCAGGGATAATTTCCAGGACTTTCCTGTCACTTACCATGACTCCCAGGATTCTGAGGTTCATCTGAATCTTGCTCAAGAGATTTTGGGGTTCGTTTATTCAGAGGCATGAAATTTGGGCTGATGGGCATGAGACCTAGGAGAAGCAAAAAAAGAGTTGTTGCTTAAGAGACAACCTGAGAGGAGGGTGGATGCAGGGAGGCAGCAGGGACAGGAAAGGTCAGGAGGTGGAGGGATGCGAACAAGGGCCAGTGGGAGTGAAAAGTGCAGGTTCCAGATCTGAGCATCTCTGTGGCCACTCCTGACCTTGAGCCCTGTTCAGGATCCAATAGAAAAGTAGGTTCTGAAGCTGCTCAGGGAATTCTCCCCGCACAAACGAAATGGGGTAAATTTAGTTGAGCCGAAGAAGCCACGATATAGAAAGGGAAAGAGGGATGGTCTTGTGTTCCCAGGTCAGCCTGTTACCTAGAGCAGCCATGAATTCGTATCTTTTCTTCATGTACACATAGCTTAATTTATCTGCATTTTCCAGTTTCGTCCACTCTTCCTCAGAGAAGCATTTGGGAACATCCTGGGACATCTAGGAAAAGAAGAAATAAATGAATCCCTGCAGCCGCTCAGGTAAACATGTTTGCCCTTTGGCCTGCCCTCTTCCTGTGCTGCAGAACCTGTGTTGGACCTGTACACTGGAGCTAACAGTTCCTCCTGGCTGATGTCACAGTGAACTGACAGAACAAGGGAAACATGGCTCAGCCTCTCCCCTGCTTGCAGCAGGTGCTTCATGCTGCTGGTGGGCTGTCCTCTCACCTTCCAGAATGGACCGTGAGTCACCCTATGCAGCCAAGGTCACAGGCCCTGTTTCCTTCAGGGATGCTCGGCAAGTTCTGAGTGAGGGTGGGAAGCTCCTGAGACTCGGATCTTCCCCGGCCGACACCCTGCTCCCTGTCCTCACTGCCTCTGACCTCATGAAGTCAGACATGTGGTCACCCTGTCTTGTGCCCCAGTCACTTCTTGAGACCCCCCAGTTTCCTCACCTCAGATGTCTCCTCTGAATCCTGGGAGCCCTCCATGGGGTTGTTAGCCAAGGAGCTGACTCCGTTCATGGGTCTGGGAGTGCAGTGATCTTGAAGGGATACAAGTGAGTCTCTGAGGTCACCCAGCCAAAGGGCCTATGAGGATAAAGCCTTGAGGCAGGGTCAAACTCAGTGTCACCAGGAATTAAGATTCTTTTTTTTTTGCTACAATGAGTTATCACCACATTCCTGCCAGAGTGGCTACAATCAGTAACACAACAAACAAGTGCTGGCAAGGATGCAGAGAAAAGAGAACCATACTGCAGAGCTGGTGGGAAAGCCGACTGGTGCAGCCACCGTGGAAAACAGTGCAGTTTCCTAGAAAAAGAAAGAAAGAAAGAAAGAAAGAAAGAAAGAAAGAAAGAAAGAAAGAAAGAAAGAAAGAAAGAAAGAAAGAAAGAAAACAAAGAACTGGCAGTTGACCTAACCATCCTACATCTATGAATATATTGTAAGAATCCAGAAACACCAATCAGAAAGAAGACATGCACTCTAGGTTCATATCAGCGTCAGTTACAATAGCGAAGATCTGGAACCACCCCAAGCTCCCATCAGTAGATTCGTGGATAAAAAAGCTGTAGTATATTAACACATGTCTGAAAAAGAGAAGGAACTCCTACCCTTTGCAACAGCATGGATGGACCAGGGGATTATTATGGTAAGCAAAATAAGCCACTCAGAAGACAATTTCCACATGAGCTCACTTACATGTGGAATCTACTGTAAAAAATAAACTGATGAACAAAATAGAACCAGAGGCATGGATAGATGGAAAAGACTGACAAAAGCCAGAGGGGAGGTGGGTGGGTTGGGACTGGATAAAGAAGGTGAAGAGAGTAACCAAGGAACATATGTGCATAGCACATGGTCACAGGCATCAGTGTGGTGAAGGCCAGGGCAGCAGAGGTGGGGACTGGGTGGAGGTGAGCATAGTGGAGGGGGGAGGGAGGATATGGAAAATCAGTAACAGGGTCAGCAATAAAAATATATTCTCTGTTTTCCGTCCTGTGTTCTTTGTCCCTGAGGGAGGACAGGGGTGGTGAGTGGAGGAGGGGGCTGAGGTCTCTGGGAGAGGAACTGGTGGGGAGGACAGGTTTCCTGTGGGCATGATCCCAGGAGCCCATCGCCTTGAGGGGCTTGGTTACTGGTGCCGGTCCTTTGTCCGGAATGTGCTTTCTGAAGGAAGATATGAGACCCCTGCTCTGTAGGCGGCAGCTGAGGGTGCTGTGTTACTGAGGATGTGTTTTGCATCTGAAAGGCCATGGGAGGTGAGCCCCAGGATCATGTGGTTAGGACACTGAGGCAAAGGGATGTGGGGTTCCTTGCTGGAAATAAATGAAGACTGCAACTAGGAGTGAAGCTGGAGGCCAGTCCTAGGTCATTTGGAAATTGTTAGGGTCAGGAGAGCTGGAATCTCTGAGACAACAGGACCAGGCATCACCCTGCCGAGAAGGTAGGGGTTCAACATAGCGATCTCATGCTGCCCTAAGTGACTGCACTGGGCATCTCTCAAGGAGGGTTTCTGAGGCCAAGAGGACGGCTGCTCTAACCCAAGTGCCCACCAGTAGATGCATGGATAAACATAGTGCCTGTAGGCCACGGAACATTACTCTGCCACAAAAAGAAGGAAATCTGACCATTTGGGACAGTTAGAATAGACAAGAGGGAGTCATGCTGAGTGGAATTCGCCAGTCATAGAAAGACAAGTGAGATATGCTCTCTGGGACACGTGAAATGCAAAGAACAAATAAATGAACAGAGAAAATTATCACAGACTCATGGGCACAGGGAACAGTCTGGTCGTAGCCAGAGGTGAGGGTGTGGACCCGGAGAAAGAGGGGAAGGAGTGAAAAGCACAAATTGCCCCGAATAGCTGCAGCAATCCTGAGAAAAACGAACAAAGTGGTAGGGAACTCAATACCAGATATCAAGCTATATTACAAAGCCACTGTTCTCAAAACTGCCTGGTACTGGCACAAGAACAGACATATAAACCAATGGAATAGATTAGGGAACACAGAAATTGACCCAAACCACTATGCTCAATTAATATGCAGCAAAAGAGGCATGAACATACCATGGAGTCAAGACAGTCTCTTCAATAAATGGTGTTGGGAAATCTGGGTAGATACATGCAAGAAAATGAAACCAGACCACCCACTTACACCATACACAAGAATAAACTCAAAATGGATAAAGGACTTAAATGTGAGACGGGAAACCATAAAAATACTAGCGGAATCCACAGGCAGCAAAATCTCAGACATATGTTGAAGCAATTCCTTCACCAATACAGCTCCTAGGGCAATGGAAACTAAAGAGAAAATAAACAAATGGGACTACATCAAAATAAAAAGCTTCGACGAGCCCCAACCAGGGCCAGGGATCCAGCCTGCAACCAAGGTACGTGCCCTTGACTGAATTGAATTGCACCCATGACTCTTCAGTCTGAGGGCCAACGCTCTAACCTCTGAGCACCCGGCCAGGGTGAGAGGACATTTTTTAAAATATATATATTTTATTGATTTTTTACAGAGAGGAAGGGAGAGGGACAGAGAGGTAGAAACATCAATGAGAGAGAAACATTGATCAGCTGCCTCCTGCACACCTACTACTGGGGATGTGCCTGCAACCAAGGTACATGCCCTTGACCGGAATCGGACCTGGGACCTTTCAGTGCGCAGGCCGACGCTCTATCCCCTGAGCCAAACCGGTTAGGGTGAGAGGACATTTTTTAAGCCCTATATCCAGTTCCCCAGCTTTACCTGACATTCATTAATAAGTATATGTTAAATGTCTATTATGTGTCGATGATGTACAGTGTCTAAGGGCATGTAGTATATATTGAAACACAACTGGACAGAGGGAGAGAACCAAGATGGCGGCATAGGTTAACGCTGGAGTTTGCTGCTTTGAACAACTACTTCAAAAGTGAAACTAAAACACGGAACGGACATCACCCAGAACCACAGGAACGCTGGCTGAGTGGAAGTCCTACAACTAGGAGGAAAGAGAAACGCATACCGACATTCAGAGGAGGCGCAGTGCTGAAGTCAAATTCTGAGGTGCAGAGTGCGCGGAGCGGGCTGGCGGCGGAGGGCGCGGTTGTTGTTTTCAATCGGGAGGGAGTCGCAGACTCTGAGCTCCAGATACAGGCGAGTCTTTAGGGACCCAGGCTCAAACGGGAGAAGCGGACTGTCTGGCTTCGGTCAGAGCGAGTGCAGCTTTCTCTCCGAGCCTTCCAGCGGGTGCTGGGACTCAGAGAGGCAGAGCCCCTGGGGACAGGACTGAGAGCCGCCATAACTGCTCTCTCCGGCCCACCCTGTTGATCCTGTGCGACCCGACCCGCCCAAGCCCTGCACAGAGGCATTTACCGGATAGCCTCAGGCAAAGGCTAGATTAGCACCTCCCTAGAGGACAGAAGTTCTCTCACTGCTGACACAGCTGATTCTCATAGCCACTTGGCCTGGAGGTCAAACCCTCCCTGGAATTAGCTACAACAATCAAGATTTATCTATAAGACTGCGAACAAAGACCACTAGGGGGTGCACCAAAGAAACATAACAAAATGCGGAGACAAAGAAACAGGACAAAATTGTCAATGGAAGAAATAGAGTTCAGAACCACACTTTTAAGGTCTCTCAAGAACTGTTTAGAAGCTGCCGATAGACTTAATGAGATCTACACGAAAACTAATAAGACCCTCGATCTTATATTGGGGAACCAACTAGAAATTAAGCACACACGGTCTGAAATAACGAATATTAAACAGACGCCCGACAGCAGACCAGAGGAGCGCAAGAATCAAGTCAATGATTTGAATTGCGAGGAAGCAAAAAACATCCAACGGGAAAAGCAAAATGAAAAAAGAATCCAAAAATGCGAGGATAGTGTAAGGAGCCTCTGGGACAGCTTCAAGCGTACCAACATCAGAATTATAGGGGTGCCAGAAGATGAGAGAGACCAAGGTATTGAAAACCTATTTGAAGAAATAATGACAGAAAACTTCCCCCACCTGGTGAAAGAAATGGACTTACAGGTCCAAGAAGCGCGGAGAACCCCAAACAAAAGGAATCCAAAGAGGACCACACCAAGACACATCATAATTAAAATGCCAAGAGCAAAAGATAAAGAGAGAATCTTAAAAACAGCAAGAGAAAGTAACTCAGTTACCTACAAGGGAATACCCATACGACTGTCAGCTGATTTCTCAACAGAAACTTTGCAGGCCAGAAGGGAGTGGCAAGAAATATTCAAAGTGATGAATACCAAGAACCTACAACCAAGATTACTTTATCCAGCAAAGCTATCATTCAGAATTGAAGGTCAGATAAAGAGCTTCACAGATAAGGAAAAGCTAAAGGAGTTCATCACCACCAAACCAGGATTATATGAAATGCTGAAAGGTATCCTTTAAGAAGAGGAAGAGGAAGAAAAAGGTAAAGATACAAATTATGAACAACAAATATGCATCTATCAACAAGTGAATCTAAGAATCAAGTGAATAAATAATCTGATGAACAGAATGAACTGTTGATTATAATAGAATCAGGGACATAGAAAGGGAATGGACTGACTATTCTTGGGGGGGAAAGGGGTGTGGGAGATGTGGGAAGAGACTGGACAAAAATCGTGCACCTATGGATGAGGACAGTGGGTGGGGAGTGAGGGCGGAGGGTGGGGCGGGAACTGGGAGGAGGGGAGTTATGGGGGGGAAAAAAAAGGAACAAATGTAATAATCTGAACAATAAAGATTTAATTAAAAAAAAAAAAAGAAACACAACTGAAAAAAAAAAAAAAGAAAAAAAAAAAATAAAAAGCTTCTGCACAGCAAAAGAAACCATCAACAAAACAACAAGAAGCCCAATGTATGGGAGAACATATTTCCCAATGTCAGCACCAATAAGGGCTTTATCAGCAACATATACAGGAAGCTCATGCAAGTTAACAAAAGGTAGAACAACACGACCATCAAAAAATGGGCAACAGACCTAAATAGTTACTTTTTGAAAGAAGACAGAAAGAAGGCCCAGAGAAATATGAAAACATGCTCAATGTCAGTAATCATTCTGAGAGATGTAAATCCAAACGACAATGCGGTACCATTTCACACCTGTCAGAATGGCTATCATCAACAATTCAACAAAGGACAAGTGCTGGAGAGGATGTGGAGAAAAGGGGAACCCTTGTGCACTGCTGGTGGGAATGCAGACTGGTGCAGCCACTGTGGAAAACAGTATAGAGATTCCTCAAAAAACTAAAAATGGAACTCCCATTTGACCCAGTGCGCCCACTTCTGGGAATATGTCCCAAGAAGCCAGAAACACCAATCAGAAAGGATATATGCACCCCTAGGTTCATAGCAGCACAATTCACCATAGCTAAGATCTGGAAACAGCCTAAGTGCCCATCAGTAGATGAATGGATTAGAAAACTGTGGTAGATCTGCAGAATGGAATACTATGCTGCAGTGAAAAAGAAGGAACTCTTACCGTTTGCCACAGCATGGATGGAACTGGAGAGCATTATGCCAAGTGAAGTAAGCCAGGCAGAGACAGATAAGTATCACAGGATCTCACTCATTGCGGAATATGAAGACCATCATAAACCGATGACCAAAAGCAGACCCAGAGTCATAGAAGCCCCGATCAGACCCTCAAACCTCAGAGGGAAGGCAGGGGAGGGTCGGGGCGGGGAGGGGAGGAGGCGGTGAAGGAGTGAGCCGCTCGGGCGGGTGCTGCAAAGCCGCCACGGGGATGTGAAGCACAGCACAGGGAACGCGGGGAATAATGGGTGGACGCTGTGTGTGGGGCTGGGCGCGCTGGAAATATGGGCCCCTGCACCATGTACCTGACACCAGTGCACAGAGTACTGCGTGTGATGGCAATTTAAACCATGATACGGTTAGAACAAAGGAAGGGCAGGAAACAACTGTCGCCTTATCGCTAGGAGGCAAGAAAGGAGCCCTCGTGGCGCGGCCCGGTGTCTGGTGAGGGCCCGGCGGCGTGTGTCTAACGGGGCTCGGTCTCTCAGGCTGCGGAGGTCCGGCTCCCGAGGGGAGCAGTCCTGGCGGCTCGCGGACGAGGGCAGTTTCGGTTTCGTCGCGGCCGGGAGGAATCTGCCGAAAGGCTTTACGTGCCCCTCAGGCCTAGGACCGTGGGTGTTATTGGGGGCGCAGCAGGGACCGACCGCTGGGGCCAGGGGCGGAGGCTCCCCGCGTTTCTCCGTGGCCCCTCCCCCTCATGTGTCCAGGGCCCACCCTGAGGGAGAAGGCAGCTCCGAGGGCGCGGTTGTGCGGCTTGGGCCCTGAGGAGGACACGGCGGCTCAATGGCCGAGGACCTTGGCCTACCCTTACCCGTGCGGGAACTTGACCTGGCGCTTGGGGTCAGGATGAGGCAGTGGTCGCTGGGGCCGGAGAGGAGAGGTCAGTCAGGCCGGGAGATGGAGCCGGGAGCATCTTTCAAGGTGGCTGGAGACAACGAGGAGGACTTTCCCGCCTGGAGGGTGGCCCAGCCCAGCGCAGCCGCAGTTGGCCACTGGGGTCCCTTCAGTGCGCATGCTCAGATTTTTCCTTGAGCGGACCCTGAGTCTTACTCTCTGCTATGTGTAAGCTGATTCGGTTTTAATGAGATGTATTTAATTTTACTTTTGTAATAAAAAATTTAAAATATGTGCTGTTTTAAAATACCTCACCCGAAGATATATTGATTGATTTTTCATAGAAACAGGATGGGAGATAGAGCAATAGGAGAGAGGGGGAGAGGGAAACGTCAATGTGAGGGAGAAACATCAAGCGGTGTCTGACTGTGTCCGCTGGAGAGATCAGTCCTGCAACCGTTAGGCATGTACAGAACAACCCTTCAACCAACTGAACCATTGGGCTAGTGCTGTTGTTTAGGTTTTAAAAAAATCTTTATGGTTAATAGTATTACAGATATTCCCCCCCTTTCTTCCACTGTCCCCTCCACCCAGGTCCCGCCTCACTCTAGACCTTAACTTGCCTATTGTCTGTGTCAATAGGTCATGCAGATAAGACCTTTGGTTAATCTCTCCCCGCCCCCCACCACTCCTTTCCCTCTGAGATTCATCAGTCTGTTACATGTTTCCATGCCTCTGGTTCTATTTGATTCATCAGTTTATTTTGGTCATTGGATTCCTTTTTTATTTAATTTGGTTTTTAGATTCAATTGTTGATAGATATGTATTTATTGCCATATTTGTTCATATTTCTCCTCCTCTTCCTCCTCCTCCTTCTTCATTGCTTCTTCTCCTAGAAAACCCTTCAACATTTCATGTAATACTGCTTCGGTGGTGATGAATTTTTTAGTTTTTCTGTTGTCTGAGAAGCTCTTTATCTGACCTTCAATTCTTTGCTGGGTAGAGGAATCTTGGTTGTACGTCCTTGCTTTTCACCACTTTGAATATATCTTGCCACTCCCTTCTGACCTGCAAAGTTTCTGTTGAGAAATCAGCTGACAGTAGTATGAGTGCTTCCTTGTAGTTAACTAACTGCTTTTCTCTTGCTGCTTTTAATATTCTTTGTCTTTAAACCTTGGCATTTTAATTATGATGCATTTTGGTGTCAGCTTCTTTGTATTCCTCTTCTTTGTGTCTCTCTGGACATCCTGGACTTGTAGGTCTATGTTTTCAACAAGTAGGGGAAGTTTTCTGTCATTATTGCTTCAAATAGGTTTTCAATATCTTGCTCTCTGTCTTCTCTTGCTTGCACCCACATAATGTGAATGTTGGTATGCGTGAAGTTGTCCCACAGGCTCCTTGCATTATCTTCATAATTTTGGATTCTTATTTCTTTTTGCTCTTCTGATTGGGTATTTTTTTGCATCCTCATATTTCAAATTGTTGATTTGATTCTCAGCATCCTGTACTTTACAGTTGATTCCCTGTAAATCATTCTTCATTTCAGCTAGTGTATGGTTAATATTTGACTAGTCCTTTTTTATGTCTTTGTAATTTTTACTAAGATCCTTGAAAGTCTTACTAAGTCCCTTGAAGCTCCCTTTGAGCCCATTGAAGCACTCATTAAGAATCTTGATCAACAATATAATTCTGTATCTAGTAGTTTGCTTGCTTCCATTTCATTTATTTCTCTTTCTGAAGATTTCTTCTGTTCTTTCAGTTGTGACATGTTTTTATTTTTATTTTATTTTATTGATTTCAGAGAGGAAAGGAGAGGGACAGAGAGAGAGAAAGATCAATGATGAGAGAGAATCATTCATTGGCTTCCTCCTGCACGTCCCGTATTGGGGATTGAGTCTGCAACCAGGGCATGTGCCCTTGACCAGAACCTAACCTGGGATCCTTCAGTCCACAAGCCAAAGCTCTATCCACTGAGCCAAATCAGTCAGGGCAATATAGCATTCCTAAAGACTGTCTTGTGTAGCTTTTGGTCCAGCAAGGAGGTGTAGGAGGATGCTAAACGTGCTGCTTTTCAGAAGGAAATAGAATATATTCCTTCATTTAGAGCAATTACAGCTGAAATGTAATGTTGTGCACTAGAACAGCTTGTGTAAAACAAGTGAGAGACCACATAGAGAAGCCTGTGAAACCTGGAGAGCTCTCTGGGATCAAGGGGGCTTGCAAGGGCCATGGGTTATGGACTGTGGTAGAGGGAGCTCTGTCACCTGTAAGGCTGCTGCACTGCTTCCAGGTCATCCTGCTGGAGATCATTCTCATGGGACCAAGTCAGTATACAATCATGTGATCTAAGTAACCACCAGAGCCTGCTTCAGACACACACAACTGGAACCACAAGGTGCCACGCTGGGTGCCCACACTGGGCAGCCAGACCTGAGATCCCTACAGCAGGACCAACAGGGTTCTCTGAAGCCTGAACATCGTGCTACCCAGCCTGAAGGCCACCAATTCTACAGACAATCTTTACCTATCAAGAGACGCAGGCCTGAGAAAGGATCATGAGGCCTCCTTTCACCTTCTCTACAGGAATGAGAACAGGGAGTCACCTGGTAGACACACACAGGGACCATCTAAAAGGCCTTTACAAGCTGAAAGTTGTAACTCATGAACAGGCCAATAGAATGTTGTATGTGACTTGAGCAGAATTTCATGTCTTTAATGAATTACAATGAAATAGCACAGTGCATTGCAGAACAGAATAGAAAATACCAGGCTGTGTTGCATGTGCAAAGGGTCAGTGTGTTTTTGTGGAGCACTTGGCTTAGAGTCACTAAAAACTGTGTTGTGTATTGTGGGTCTTGGGGAAGAAAGCTCAGAAGGCTCCTCTTGTGATGCATGCACTGCTCTTTCTCACACATCTCTGCACTTCCCAAATGTCTGCTAGGAATGGGGATTAGCTATAGACCCAGTCTAAAAACGATTGAAACAGAAACGAATCAGACAGGAGGGTATAAACAGTCATTTAGGACCTCATCAAAAGAGCATATGCATCCACATGGGGCATGTGTGGGGGAGAAGGATAATTTGGGTTGGGCTCAGATCCATGTCCAGGCTGTGTTATGCCCAGATTTCAAGATCCCCCAAGACAGACCACCAGGGAGCCGAGTCCGATTCAAAAGCAAAGGGTCCTTTTATTCAAGCCCAGGCTTGGCCCCCCTCTGCCTCCATTACTGGATGCGAGAGAGAACCGCGAATCCCAAGGGTACAAAGAATTTATAGGGCTTGGGGTCGGGGGTGGGTGCACACTGTGACCACTGATTTGGCTGATTCTGGTTGGTTGAGTGAGGGCGGGGGGCTAGTGACGCAAGGGTAGGGTGCAGATAGGGTCTGGTTACACAAAGAGGGGGGGTGGCTAGCATACTCTTGGCCTTGGGCTAGTTTCCCCTGCTTTCCCATTGGCTGAGATAAGGGCAGGCTGAGTAACTGATACTTTCTGTGGCTTTCCTGGGAGAGGAGTTAGAGACATAGCTATCAGGTCCGTTCTGTCCCTTCAGCTGATTTCTGGGTTTGGGAAAAACCATAGTCTCCTGACATCTCATAATCAGGGTCTGTCTCATGGACAGCACTATCTACTCCAGAACCTAAGGAAAAACATTTACGCTGCTGACTGCAAAGTGACTTGAAGTCGTTTTTTCTTGCGCATCTTCCTGCTGGGCACCCAGTTGGTGTGTACCATCTTTCAAGGGGGAAGAAAAATGAAATCTTTCAGGATCTATTCTGGGGATTCTCTTCTCTTTTCCCATGGACAATCATGTACTCAAACTGCATTAGCAGAATATTGATTTGAGGAATGCAGTGCTATATTAGGGTAAGAGAGAATGTGTTTCTGCTGAGGCAGAGGTGGAGCAGCATCCTCACTGACCCAGGTAGGACCCCTTTGTCACTGCTGAGCCAGTTCTGGGGGACCTCAGCCCTTGTTATTCTGACCCCTCACACCGTCCTCCCTGACATCCTGTCCTTTCAATGGCTGTGACAGCACTCACTGGGTCCTTGGTCTCCCTTGCCTGTATGCCAGGCCCTCTCCCACACACCCTGTGCATCTGTGTCCTCCCCTGCCCACACTATCACCAGAACACTGCCTCTCCCTCTCTGTAAGCTGTGCTCTGGAGGTTCCCATTCTTGGAAAAATGATTCCATATCTTCTCCCATGAGTTCTGGGAAAGAGTCCAGAGCAACTCTGTCTCATCCCACACTCTCCACAATAGACTCCCCCAGCCCCTGAGCCTGAGATCTGACTGAGTTAATAAAAGTAAGGGTTTCAACAGGTAAAATCTGGAAATATATCCCAGAAAAATGTCAAGCTCAGGTGGACGACATTTTTTTCTTATTCCTGGATGTCTCCTCAGCACCCGGGACAGCATTCAGTTCTCTGTAAAGGGCCTGTACCTGTTTGTTGAATGAATGAAACCTGTGAAGTAGCAACTCCACTTCATCCTTTTTTAAAAAAATCCCCACCTGAGGATATTTTTCTATTGATTTTTAGAGAAGTGGAAGAGAGAGGATAAAGACAGAAATATCGATGTTAGGGAAACACATCGATTGGTGGCCTCCTGCAGAAGCCCCAAGCAGGGTCAGGGCTAGGGAGAAAGCTGCAACCGAGGTACATGCCCTTGTCAGAATCAAACCCAGGAACCTTTGTTCTGCAGCCTGATGCTCTATCCACGTAGCTGAACTGGCTAGTGCAGTAACTCCACATCTAAGTCTCTGTTCAATGAACCACTCACACATATGCACAGGGTTTGTGCATAAGAAGGAGAGGAGCAACCAGCTGTGAAAAAACTTCTGTTTATTAACTGACAGTGACTGATGTAAGGTAAATGAATAATGGGGTTTGCAACACAGAGCAATTGCTCAACAGGGA